>NW_016165084.1:0-26816 GCF_001687245.7 Rhagoletis zephyria | reverse complement strand
GTAGCCACGCCCACTTATGGTTACATGTGTATATCTTGGTAACCGCTGCACCAATTTCTTCCAAACTTGGCACAGTTGTTAGTCTTGCCACATCATACCAAATGGCCGAACATTGCTAACATCGGACAATAACCACGCCTACCTCCCATATAACGGTAATTTGGAGAAATACGAAATATTCCATAAACCAATAAATATTAAAGCTTATTTACTCCAAATTGGTGCTTGCAACAATTCTTTACCAAGAAATGCGTTTATGATAAAATTTTGGAAAATGGGCGTGGCACCGCCCACTTATGATCATATATATGTATCTCGGTAACCGTTCTACCAATTTGTACCACACTCGGTATGGTTATTGTGCTTGCCACATAGAAGCAAAACGTTGATAATTATTGGAATCAGATTAAAATTATGACTACTTTTCATATAACGGCAAATTTCAGAAAGGCTTGAAACTTCAATATTTCGAAATTTAAGGACGCTAATTTACTCAAAATTGCTACACACCGGCGGTGAAAATCATATACTTAGTACCTGGGCCGGGTATTTAATGTTCGGCTCCCCCGAACTTAGACCTTCTTACTTATTATTATACAAAATACTTACGCTTCCGCTCACCTATTCAGCTCCCAATATTTTATTAACTTAAACTTTTATTTCCTCAATTCATTAATTTCTCACAGTGTCTTTTGTCATAATATTAACGGCAGTTATCATAGAGGTCATAATAAATCAACACAAAAATACAACTGAAACCAACAAAACGATATTTTAAATAGCCAAAAGGGCAAAACGTAATAATTTTTAAAGCAAACTCGGGACATCAAAGCAACTCGCGCTGCTCGCAGCTATTTAATGGCCAACCAGAAGAAACCAGAAAGGAGAAAAAAAAATTACATGCATACAATATTTAAAAATGAGTTGAATTGAGTTGAGTGATTGTAGCGGGCAGCGGCTGAGACCAGCCTCATTTATTTGATCGCTCAATCAAAATGATAAATGAAAATTAATATTTCTTAATAATGTTTACAAAGTGAGAATTACGAGAAGCAATCAAAAAGGCAAATGGCAAAATGGCTTACAAAATGTGGTAATACATGCATGTGGATTAAGCAGATAAGAAACGTGTAAGTGAGTGAGTAAGTGTTTTGTATGTACATATGCCGTTGTTTTGGGAAAGCTAATAGATGGGTAAAACGCGAACTTAGGTATTGCTCGCCAAATAAAGATACCTACATTAGGGTAGTCCTTAACAAATTAAATGAACGATTTTTTTCAGTCTCACCCCCTCAATCGGTAGAGATAATACCACGATCACAGATGTCACATACACATTTTGGTTCCGATTGGAGACGGTTAAGGCGTGTCGCAAAGGGGGCAAAGGCCAGAAGTTTCTATGGAGACACCCCTTTGTGGGAAATACCTAAAAACAAGTTCCACGGGAACTACACCCAATTTTTTCATGAAATTAAGGTTTTTCTTTGCCCCTATCTCGTAAACAAAAAGACCTGCAAAAAAATTGCGAATTATAAACTTTTAGGCCATTCAATTTCCGATATTGCCTGAGATATTGGGATTACACATAATTTTTGAGATGGGAGTAAAAAAAACAAAGTCGCCGAAAAAAAGGCACCCTAATGTATATGCTATATCGACGTAAAAACGTATAAATACATAATGAGAAATTTTCTTTTGCGCTTTAAAGGTCTCAACACAATATTGCTCATTTCCCATTTTGTTTTTTCTTTCAGTTTTTTTTTTAATGCCTTATAACACGCTCAACGGTTGGCCAATTGACCACATACAGCCCATAAAGCGTCAGCTTGCACACACCTTTCCTTCTCGTTATGTGTAGTATCATCATTTAACTTATTCAAATACACATTTTTATGTTATTGTGCTCCTCCTCCTCCTCCTACACTTTTGCCTCTACTTTGTGCACCTTCACACAATGGGAAACCACAATTTTCGCTTTACTTTGGCTATTTATTTCGTACGATTTCAGAATCGTTTTTTGGTTAACCTAAAAAAAAAATGTGTATTTTGATAAGAAAAATTGCAGCCTATCAATCACTTGGTTAAGTGGAAAGTAGCTGCACACACAAGCGGCGCAAAAAAAAATCAACAATCAACAATAAAAGCGAAGAAGGAGCAAAAACTGTGTAGATACGCTATAACCGCAGCGGCAATAAATAACTAAAATAAAGGCAGAACGCGCTTACTGCTTAATATATTTATTTATATGCCGAGCCGCATGAAGACATTCATCAAAATTTAACAAACTTTTCGGACGCAGAACGCGCGTCATTGACATGTCGACGCGAGGGATTCGACTGTGGCGTGCACAGTGGTCAAATACATATATAGGTATAGGTGAAGAATTCTTGGAGTACGTATGTATGTATATGCAAAAATACATAGTATTGAATTGTCTGCCACCTTTTAGGTGGACTAACCAAATCACATTCAAGAGAGCTCATAAACAACTGATCCGACAAAATGTTCAATAGGCACTGGACTGAACGTCTTGGGCAGAGGCAAAATAAGCGGTCTATCTGCTCATCGAAAGAGGTTTCATCTCGCCAAATCTCAGTTGGGATTTCACGGAAACTGCTCCCTTCGCTATCACCTCAGTAAAACGAATCTTTCAGATTGTCTGTCTGTTCTGTGAGCTGGACGAAGCAACGCCAGAACATATTCTCTTCATTCACCTACTGAAATTCATATCCTAGGCGATCTTAAAGAGAGCCATCCTTAACAAAAATGTCAAAACCAACCCACGACCACCCGTGACTGTGTGGCATAGTTCGTCAATTAAGGCTACCGCAGCAAATAAGATATCTTGTCGTAGATAAATTAGTCCCACTGACGGACACTCTTAATAGTATCAGCACGGGATAAACAAAATTCGACGATTTCCTTCCATGAAATTCTGCCGAATGATCTACAAATGGATTATAAAAATTTTTCATAAGAATCTCTGAGAAGAACGAATGTGAAGGGGCGACCGTCCTGAACCAGTGTACGCCTAACGGATCATTGTAGTGTTTTCTAAGCAGAGCTATACGAAATAATGAAAGCCTCAGCTGCTTCGGACCCTCCAAAGCAGTCTTCGCTTTGTATTCAGATGTAAAGCGATCCACAGTACGGATACGGAGATGAGACGCGGCTGCCCTAGCGAGGTTTGGCTTTGCACTAAATGTATCACACGCGGTGGCTTATGCCCATATCCGTCTTGCCCAATCAAAGAAGATTTCCGGAAATTTACCAGTCGAAAGTTAGCATACTTATGAGTGACTTAAAACTAGGAGCAGGAGGTATGCGTAAGACCGTGGGTATGTTTTCGAAAGGTATTGGAGCATCCGCTCCATGCCAGGTTTAAAGAAGAAAGTTGAAACCTTTTTCTGCGAGTGTCCGGGTCTTACAGGTGTAAGACCATCACTATAAAATATTATGAAATTCATCAATCCCACCATAAGGCGATAGATTTTCATGAATGTGTTATTTTTAAAATTGCTAAAGCTTGCTACGAGGGCTCCTCCGCAAAGTTTACGAATTCTTAGTAGGGAAAATGACTTTTTTATTGTTTTTAAAAGTGTTTTCTTTAATAACTGGCATGCTCCTTCATGTGTTCAAATCATTTATTATTGCGACCATGCCACTCCGAAAGTGGGATCATCAAAACATTCATCTACATATTTTGGCTTCGAAAGTCATTAAACGCGCAATTAATTTCTGATGGTTGAGAACAAAAGTAAATCAAAAGTCCTGACAAATCAGGATTTTACACGAATGATTGTGTACTACTCACAAAGAACCCAATGGTCATGCAATATGGTTTGATTGCAATACGTAACAAGAACCTCGGATGCCCTAATCTTATGGTGTATCATAAGTCAATCTTGCATTATCAGTTAACGCACAACATCGATGATTTCTGGCAGGGAAGGTTATTTTGGGCGTTTGCGAGGTTCATCGATGCTGCGATTTGATTTCATTATTCCAGGATGTTTCCAGGCGTGTTCAGATTGTACCCTGCTTTTAAGCTTTTGGGTTGACGAAGTCCCACAGTATAGCGGCAATGCAGTTCCCTTAGTTTGGTGTTTTCCTTTCTAAGCGTTTCTTTATCGCGTAGTGACCAACTGAAAGAAAGGCTCCGATCCGCTTCCTCATTTCCTTCGACTCCCATGTGCCCGGTACCCATATCAATTAGATGGTATTGTTCTCAGCCAGAGCATTAAGCCTCTCTACACACTCCAGAACCACTGAGGATTTGATCTGGAAGGATGAGAGTGAGTGCCGCCTGACTGTTGCTTAAAATTTGGATCTTCCCGCTTCTATACTTCCTTCGAAGTTTTATCTCAGCACACAGACTGGCGGTCAGCATACACACCGACTTCCGCTTGAAAGATGTGTGGAAGGTTCCCAGTGCCATAAACGCCTGCTCTAATCCCCTCAGGAGTTTTGAAGCCACTTGTATATCACTTTAAAGTGCTCGCCTGTATGTTTCTCTCCGTGATAGAGGTACTCCATGCCGTTTTGCAATGTGTTTCAACCTTAAAGTTTTTTTGAAAACTACCACTCCATGCATGTCGTCGCTGGGGAGCAGAACTAGAGCCTAGCGTGTCTCTGTTTCTGGATGACAAAATCTTTCCTTTATCAAAGTTCTCTCTCTCCCGCTTTGCAGCTGGATCAGATGAAATATGCAATGACCCAAGTTTCAACATTACCTCCAGCAAACACACGTCAAGCGTTCAATCTTGCTTGCCAGAGTAGTGCTGGAAGCCCAAGATACCGTCGCATAGGTTACTATTGGTCGTACTATCATGGTGTACATCCATCTTAGGATCTTTGGAGTGCATCCCCAGGATTTGCCCGCTAGAGCTTAGTCAGCATCACCTGGGATCCGAAGTCGCATAATTGCTATTATCAGCTCATTTCGGTCCAACGAAAGAATCTGAGCTCTATCTAAATATTGATTGAGATATATTGTGAAATGCTTGCTCTATATAGACGGTATGTTCCCGACGCGTATTTGGAGTCTTCAGAAAACCTTCAACCAACTCACAACAAGGACACTAAATATTTTAACAAGTACCTAGTTGTAGGTACTCATACGTAAAGCAGTGTTTTCGTTTTCAAATTCACACTTACTAACTGCTACTAAGGCTAAATACATATGCATGCATACATAAATATGTCCTTGCCACGTTTGACATCTCGGCGTATGGGCTGAGCCTCAAATAGTACCGCTGCGCACACTATGAACACATTTTCAGTATTCCGGCTTGTGCATATTTTAGCAATGCGACCACTTTTGGCGATTGATGTGTACATACATATATACTAGTTACATGTGTACCATGGCCTATGTTGTTAGAGGTTGTCACAGCGTTGCTGAATAGCTTTCTCTCTATGACTTGTGGCTAAAGCTTTGCCACTTTGAATTTGGTCATGTCGAATTTGGCCGCGTTAGTTTTGGCTTTGGCGGCTATGCTGTCGGTTTTTGGTGGTTTCGTGGTTTTGCCATTGCACACTGGCGACTGTGCAAACATGTGCAAGTTTGTGCCGTTTCGAATGTCGCTTCGTTCGGGTTTGAGATTGTTTCAAAAGATTAATTGACTTGCGGCCACACGCACCAGACCAAATGTCAAAATTCACAGCACTAACTTGCCACACACACACTCGACGCAACTGACATGGCGAAAGTGTGACTGACTGACTTTGTCTACATACCAGTACGAGTGTATGGCAAAGTTAGTCTATGCCTTAACACTTTAACACAAGCGCGCACGTCGCGTTGTTATGTATGTATGTATGTTGCTGGGTAGGCGTTACTATTTATGCTTGAAACCTTCATGCCGCCTCCTATTTACGTGTGTCCATTTTTTTGTTACCTGTTCGCGTAATGGTTTTTGGTGTTTTGAAATATACGCAAGTAGCGTGTTTCTGCGCTTAAAATTTGTGTTTTTTTTTTTGTTTGGCGTGAGCGTAACTAAGTTGGAGATTAATCTAACGTCATGAAGTGGATGCGTGCAGTTAAATACGTCAAACAAAGAATTTTTCAATTTCAACTAAGTGTGTTCAGCTGTTTTTATTAAGTAATCAGGTGTGAATGGCCATCACGCGCCATGGTAAATATATTTTCATAATCGGTAAATATGGAGAGCTTGGTTTTGCATTTTTTCATTAATAATTTATTGCGCTTGAGGTTTTTTTTTATTTCTTCATTGAATCAAATCAGAAATAAAGGAAATGTGTTGCGGCTACTACATATGTATAGGAAAGAGCGATTCTGCGACAATTTGGAATTTGAAGGAGCTATCAACAACACATACATATATGGGTCGGTGTTGCCAAACAGGGGGGTTTCCTACCAAAACTTGTAGTTTTTTTGGCATTTGGTAGGTTGGTAGACCAGATTTTTTTTTGGTAGTTTCCGTGACAATGCTTAATAGTTATTTGCGAAAAATATAAAATATGTATCTCCAAACATTTTAGAAACCTTATTTACACGTATATTTTATAGACCAGGATTCCAGAAAAGTCTGCCAATGGGCTCGTACACAGCCTTAAACCAGAGAGAGGTATTTGCAATTGAAGTCTGTGTTCGCGAATGTTTTCGTAGAAGGACAGTCGGACAGTCAGGTAATGTTAAAGACCTCAGCTCTTTTAAAACGGCATCAAGGCTTGTGAACTCTTGAACCACCTGAGAGCCCACAATAGCGTAACACTGCCTCGCAAAGCGTGGAGCCGAAATACGCTTGCCCCGACCCATTCTGCGGCGCATCTAAAGAATACACTGCAGAACTACTTAGAAGCTGGGTAGAATCTCAGGTTACTGCCCACTGGCGGAAGCCAAAGATAATAAGATACGCCATACTGCAAGTTAAGGTACCATTTGAATCAAATGGGTCTTTCTATAGAGACGAAATGTAGGTTTTGTGGGCTGGTGGAGGAAACCACAGAGTATATTCTATATGCCTGCCCACGAAACATGATTTTTTTTCTCCATCTAAAATGTGCTTAGTGCTTAGATTTTTGAATAGGTTGGAGTGATTACAATTCGGATTTAGTACAATAGATCTTCTTAGGTCGCGTACGTCTGTACGTTAAAATGAATTGTTATACGCAGTTAATTTGTTTTTATTTTACTAGCTGTGTTTTAGGTTTACTAAATGTTAAGTTATCTACATTTTTAATAAATTTGCCATTGAGAAAAAAATATTAAAAACTCAAAAAAAAATTTGGTAGGTTTTGGTTGATTTTGGTAGGAAAAAATGTGTCTGTGGCAACACTGTTACGGGCGTTTGGCTGAGTGAGTTATTTGTTTACATAATTCTGAAGGAAATCAATCCCAAAATCCCTACTTACACCAACCTATCCATAGGTAAAATATTTAAAGATTCACGACTTTCTTCTCTGGCATAGGACAGGGGGCACTCTCTACCATGGTCAAACCAGAGGAAGAAATTCAAAGACATCGTTAGTGGGACAAAATACCAGGTCTAGACCATTCCAAAGCGCTTATAACTAGGAAAATATAACCTAAAGCCGTCAGTTTACTAAACGTGGCTATCCCTCCGGTGGTTTGGTGAATTCATTGCCTGCTTATAGGAAGTGCATCTAGGTGCGACGGGGCCGCGGTTGGTATTGTTCTCATGGCCGGATAGTCGTTGGAGTTTACCGAGCTTGCATTTACCTTCTCTCATTATCTTCCGGCTGGCACACTATTGCCCTATTTGACAACTATGCCCAGCGAAGTTTAAAGGATATTAGAGACAGTGTCTTCAAAATGACTTCTGATTGAGATAACGATTTCATACGCGTGGCCCTGAACATCGCAGCATTTTTCATTAGGTAAGTGGGGCAGCCGCAAGATATTAGTATATTTATTTAAAAATGTCCATAGTTCAGATGGTCGCATGCATCGGTACTAACATAATTGCTCGATAGCCGCCCAAGATAAGAATCTCTAGCAATTACATACGATCTTTAATATATGCCTTTCGGAGCACACTCGCGTCGAGAGCCGAATGGGACAGGTAATTTGATACCTACTCTGTATAGCGATGACTCAAAAATGGAATGGATTAAGAAGATAAATCCATCTGCTCTATTTTGAAAGTGTTTTCCAGCCAAATTATTCGACACAGCTGAAGTCTGTAGTACGTAGTTGTTAACGCCTAGGAAAGCGTGTCCCCATTTTATCAGACAACCAAGCTGCAATTAAGGGTCTGGCGCCTTTTACAACAAAGTCACAGCTTTTAAACGTAGCAAGTAGTCAGCTTGAGCTAGATTTAGTTTTGACTCCTGGTCAACGCAACATTAGGCTGCCTATTGAGGTAGCCAGTTAGGGTTCCACATTGGCATCGATCGAGGATCGGATCTAGATCAAACTCATGTGGCCCATATAGAACCCTAAGAGAACACATAAACCATTAGAGAAAAGACAGACCTTACGTAGCGATTTTTACTGAAAACTAACGATTTTTATATTTAGAAGCTGCTAAAAGGTAAACGAACAGCTAATAGTAGAGTAAAATTTTTTCAGATTTCTAGCTTTAATGAGGAGCGGGTAGGGTATAGCATGCTAATCTAACCTAACCTAGCACTTTGGATACAAAATTTAGGTTTTAAACAAACTTTTCTTAAGTTTGAAATGTGGGTCTATGTTTCTACTTAATAAATGCTCTTTTAGTACCAACTGTCAAATACATGGACGCATATGTATTTCCGCCAACTTTCACTTTTATTTCATGTGCAATTTCAGGTGTAAATAGTTGTGTAAAGCTCCTTTACCTTTACGGTGTTTACCTTTTTGTAAATTTTAGCTACAAGAAAATTTACATAAATTATGCATGCGTATTTTCACTTGCTAGTCGTGCGAAAAACTACTGTGGCATGCAGCTACTAGTACGTGTATAATATACTTATGTGGTAGAAGTGCGAACGATTCTCATCTTAGGGCTTGTATTTGTTTTAGAGGCAACGCTCAGTCGGTAGTGATAAAATTTGCGGTTTGGTGCGTAAATAGAATGTTGGTAGGTTTAGGCCGAGTTACTGAATTTTCTTTCGTTTTTGCTTAAAAATAATACTAATTTCCTCAAACAACTCATTGATGCGAAAAATATACGCAACATTTTATTTTATACGAAAGAAAACCGTGACATCTTCGATACAAAATTTCTAAGAAATTAACGGTATTTTTTAGCCATTTGGAACGTTCGCTTTATGCTACTAGAATTCAATGGGCTACAAAACTGCATACTCAGCATCTTTCTAGGAAATCTAATAAACTTGGATTTCTACAGGATGAGCTATATTTTTAACAAAAAATAACCAAAATTTAATTACAACATAAATAATTTGTTAAAACTTGTGAAACTGGGGTACGGCTTTAATTTTTTCGACCACCGTGCATATATCTTATGTGTGTATATATTTTTGCAATAATTTTTCAAGTTTGTTTCTCTTTGTATTCCTTTAAATAAAACTGCATTAAAAGACGTTATGTCTTTTTATTCTAAAAACAAAGTTGCATGCTCGAATTCGATGCTCTAAAAATTTCCCGATTTTGGTCCACAGAAATTTGGTCAGCGAATGTATAGTGCTTATCATAATTACACGCCAACCACATATTGACAGGTCTGGACTATTAATTTTTTACTATTTAATTGTAATTAAAATGTGGTTAATGCTTCGACAAAAATCGTATAAAACAAAGTTTCAAACTTTGTGCAACATTCAAAGTTCCGCTATTATTTGGAGCTTTTTGATTAGAGTCCCTAAAAATATTTTGGGTAAGAAGTTTGAAAAACCTATGACAGGCGGTGCTGTGCATTTTTTCCATGCAAAATATGTTCCACGGTATTTTATATGGAGTAAAGAAGCGACACCTTCACAAAAAAAAAACCAAGGGTAAGTCGTAGCTTCTTTAAAATTGCACTTTATTACAGTAAAATTAAATGGAAAACTGCAAACCCAAAATAGTTCTAAGAAATATAATTAAAAAGCTCGACCTTTTTACGTAATTTTGTTGATTTTGTTTTAATTATTGCACAAAGTTTGAAATTTGTATTTATACGGTATTTCTTAAAGAGTTTAAAAAAAAAACGTTTAAAATGAAATAACCAAAAAATGAATAGTCAAAACTTGTCAATATTTTGGTGGCGTATAATTGCGATAAGCACTATATTTGTCGATATGGCTACTTTGGCTGATCCAACGGTAAGTATGTAAATAGCTATGCTAAGTTTGTGTTAAGGCAGATCAACTCCACATTACTGTCAATTGAAATTTAAGAATGATAAAGAACAAAAAGCTCCCAACAAAATAAAAAATGACCTCCAAATAAGAAAGAGCTTTCTTAGGAATATGGAAGAGGTTATTCTTAATTTTACCCTAAGTTGTCTTGATTTTTCATACAAGTACATAGTATTCTCCTGAAATAAAAGATACTCGTATAAAATTGCTTTGTTGTTAAAAAATTGTCTAATAAGCATGTGAAATTAAATTGTAACAAATGTAAGCCGAAAAGTTACTCCAAAAAAAGCTAAAAAGGCATAGAAAAAGGGAGTGAGTGAGTATCAGAAAAAAAGGATAGCGCAAAATTAGATTAGGCCCTTTGTGGGTCCGGTTGGTACGGCACAACCGCTGGCACATTTTCGCTTTGTCATTCGCATAGCGCAACCACGCATTTGCACACGCTCGTACGCACAGCTCAGCGCCACAATGAGCCACGCGTATGCACTACGGGCGTCATTTTATGCGCTGCCCTCCAAGCACAATTCCTTTTCGTTTGCTGACTGAATCTTTTGCCAATTTTTCGAAATTAGCCAAAGCTAACCATCTTCCCCACTGCCAACAATTTTTTATGTTGCTGATTCAAAGCTGGGCAACCCCATTGGCTTATTAATATGGCTGGCGGTTTTATGAGCGCTCAGAAGTCGAATACGCTTGCATTGTTAAATCATCCAACGTACATATGTTTGCGTTAGTAAATATGTGAATGTACATACATATGTATGTATATTTGTCTGTATAAATGTGCGCTAATTCCTTTGTAGATCCGCTTCCTTATTTTATGTATGCTAGTGTGGATATTTCAAAGGATGGGCGTCTATGCGTGTGTGTGTGTGTGTGTGTGTGTGTGTGTGTGCACCTTCCAAACCCTATAATTATGAATTTTCAACACGTGCCGCGATTAGGCGGCGGATGCTCGCATGAATGTCCGCTGAAGCGTAAACAAAACAACACTTTCACAGAATTGCTAATTTACTTATGGTTGTACTTGGAATCTTTGTGTAGTGCGGCGATATTCAAAATAAATTCTATTTACTCAATATATTCTTTGTTTGCTAATCTTGGTTTATTTGCTTGGCGGTATGTGTTTGCAGTTTGTTGGCAAAAAAAAAAAAGTGACTTGTAGCGGTTATGCAGAGTTATGTACGCACGTACATATGTACATATATGACCTCAGTTTAGTAATGAATGTAATTGTGGTCATCAGTAGCAGGGTATCTAAGTAGACTTAGTGGTAGCTTAGTAAAACTCAATGATTATTGCTGTTGTAGAACTAAATACCTCAAAAAAGGGTCAAAAAGACACATGATCTAAGGGAGACTTGGGTCTCGAGAACCACCCTAGCGACGTTAAGGCAATCCCTTACCTACATAGCTTCAGCATCTCGCAGTGGGACAATGCGCACATATCCGACGTCGGCGCTGGAGGGGATTCTACAGCTCAATACGCTTCATCTTACCATAGCATAGGCAACAAGGCGAACTCGATTAAACTTTGCGCGAGAAGGCTTTGGCAGAGGCAAACACCTTTCATCAAGGAACAGAGTCAAGCTAGGCTCCCAGATTCCATTAACTTGGCTGCTCAGAGATGATAGGCCCAAATCAGTTGACTTGGAGAGGAAATTCAAAGTAGAGCTTTCCAGCAAGGCAGCTTGGCGCAGCTCTATTTCGGAGAGGCATATACAAGCTAGCTCACTGCAATGGTACAAAGACGACTCCAAAACTCCCTACGGCATTGGGGCAGGTATCTACAGAACAAGACTAAAGCCCTCGGTACCCATGGGAGTATAAATGAGTATCTTACAGGCACAGGTCTATGCTATTAGTATATGTGCGGGGATTAACCTAGTTAGAAATTAACGTAATGAGAATATTGGGTGATAGCCAGGCGGCTGTCAAGGCCCTCTCATCATTTGACGTCAAGGTTGAGGTTAACGTTCTGGCGAAGCAAAATGCTATCCAGCTAATTTGGCTACCAGGTCACATAGGAGTTGTTGGTAATGAGAAGACAGACCGGCTTGCCAGAACGGACGAGGTCAGAAAAGAGAGAAACAGGCTCAGAGATCAATTGTATTTTTATGAGAAGCTGTTTTTCATGGCAGAAATACACTCGAAGGTTTGCCATTGCCAGCCGAGGGGCGACCGCTGTTAAGAAAAAACCTTTTTCTAAATTTTTTGCAATGTTGCTTTGACCAGGGCTTGAACCCAGGTACTGCGGAGTGGAAGCGCGCATTGCTTACCACTACACAACAGCGGCCAAGTGGCGAAAGGATTAATAATTATCACGAATTTCGTTTAATGTTTTGTAGGGCATGTTAGTCCTGTATCTGCCATTTTTGATGAACTCATATAGAACCTATTGAAAATAAGGGTCAAAAAGACCCATTACGAATGGAGTTAACGGGTTAAGAGGTTCTACGAAAAACTTGCTCGCTAAATTTTACTATGTTCTTCGAAATACAAGAATAATTATGTTTGAATGCAATTATGAAAAATATGCGGATAATAATTAAGTGTTTCCACCTCTGGCCTTTGAAACTTAATTACGCAGCCAACAAATCTTTAGACCAAAATTGTACAAGCTTGGTAACCAAGAAGTGTGAAGAAAGTATGAGACATGTTCTTGGTCTGACTCAGTTTTCTTCATACATATGTATGTATGTACATGCAGGATGTAAGCATCACGTAAGTCACCCAGGGTTCCTGTTTGGCTTTTTGACCTTTCGATTCAGATGGTCCCTGGAGTGTTATTTCTACAGTGGTTAACGAAAATGAGCATGCAAAAAAATTTAATTTTAAATAACGCCTCAGGAAATTTAGAATTTAATTTTAAAGCCATAAAATATGTATATAGTTATAAGTATGTAGTTTTCGTTGCGTATGTACTCCTCTATACATTCAACCAACTGGAAAAATATATGCATAGATAATATAAATATTATGCAAACAGTATAACAGCAAACAGTTTGTTCGTTTTCCGTTTATTACAGATAATAATACCAAACCAAATGAAAATTACGCCAGCTATGTGTACTAACATACATACTTACGTACACCCGCATGTAGGCATATATTGATACAATTCCACTTGAACTATAATTGCATATGCGAATTTCATATTTTCCCATGATAATATTGTAAAGGGAATTTTTTTAGTGCTCATAATGGTCGCCACAAAAATAGATAATAGAATTTTATAAATAAATGCGGCAAGAAACCCCGCGGGAAAAATTTTGGTTTGAAAAGGACGAGTACAAATTTTTAAATTACTTATCATCGAAAAGTGCTTATAGTGATCTAAAGATGTCAATAAATCACATATTCTTTTTTCAATTTTGGCTTTTCATTTTCAAAATTGGCAATTTGGAACAAGGTTTGTGGCATATGTTACATGGGCAAGCTTTCTAACGTTATCGCTAAACAAGGGCACTTCCCCCAGCAAAACATGCCACCAGCTTGCTCCCGTGCTTTTCAAAGCTGTTTAAAAAAATTACTTGTCTCAAGGCTTATAGCCTATTTGCACCAAAAGCTTAAATGCAGTTAAGAGGTATGGTAAGTTGCAAGAATTTTCACATGGCGTGATCGGCAGGGTTTATTTCTTACTCTTTGCCTTCTTACTTTCTCTTGCTAGTACCTAACATGAGCAATTAGCCCCTTCAAGTTGTAACCTCCTTTTGGAATAGGCATAAACTGCAGTTAAGGCTTGGTGGAAATGAATCATTGGTCCTCACTTGCCAACTAATAATAACATCCCATCCCACCAATTTCGTTTCAGGGAAAAACATAGAACGATCGAACAAGTAAACCGTAATGAATTGGAAATTCGTACGGCGTTTGAGCAACGAGAGTACTATTACCTAGCAATATTTCTGGGCGATTACGCAGAAATGACCTACGAGCCTAGCCGCAGAATCCTAAGGCAAGTGATATAAATAAAAGAAACTACAAAGTGAAAGGTCTGAAGTCCGCTAATACTTACAGATATTTCAACCAATCCTACATGCAACATTTTTTTGTTTTTCATTGGGCGAGGTTTTAACGTGGCGGAACCCAAACCTAGCGCACGCAAAGTTTTACGCCTTCCCTTTAGCTCGCTGCCAAACGGGTGTTTGTTCGGTACCCAGAGGATACGTGGATATAAATATCCGGACGTTGTGAGCTGCGATTTGAATCGTATGCACAAGAATCACTTCTGGTGACTCCCAGGTGAATGGCAGTCAAAAGCTTTTCACTTCTGCGCACGGACCCATCCTCCACAACATATGATGAAGCGACTCTTGGAGAGAAAGATTTTGCGAAAGATTTACAACCCTTTACGCATTGGCGATGGCTAATACCGCATACGATTTGACGGTGAGCTCTATGAGCTTTAAAATGACATAGATATAGTGCAGCGAATAAAAATTCAGCGGCTCCGCTGGCTGGGCCATGCCGTTCGAGTGGACAGAAACTCTCCTGCTCTGAAAGTATTCAACGCGGGCCGTGATGCTGGTAACAGCGGAAAAGGAAGGTCTCCTCTGCGTTGGAAAGACCAGGTGGAGGAGGACTTGGCTTCACTTGGCATTTCCAATTGGCGTCAGTAGGCGCGTTTTCCATGACACTAGGCATTAAATTTTCTTTGGGGCCAAATGCACTGCTTTTGGTGATTGATTAGGAGATGGATTTTTTACAAGCTACATCCCCCCTACTAGACACTTTTTCTGGCCAGAAAAGCTTTATAGTGGCGTAGATTTCTGAAGAGATCTGTTCTACATATCGCAATTGTAATATCGTCAGCAAAATCCTCCTTCGGAGCATTGAGTCGCAACACTCCATTATGTTTTAGAGTAGAGATGCCTACACTGAACACCAACGCTCACTTTGTACACCTCAGTGCCCTCATGGGTATTGTATTACAATACTCTTCCTTCAAAATAGTTGTAGGCGATTATTCTAGAGAGGTACCAGGGCATACAAATTTCTTCCAAGGTTGCCTTGATCTTATGCCAGGAAGCCGAATTAATAGCATTTTTCATATCTCTGCTCTTTGTGATAGGACACTGGCTTTTTTGAAGATTTTTTTTTTTAGCCGCTTGAATAAAGCACACTCAAGAATCTTCCCAGCGGAATTAAACTTGCAGAACGGACAGAAGACTAACGGGTCTGTCAATGGTTTGTCGAACTCCGGCATTTGAAGTAATTTCTGCCTTTTCCATAGCATAGCGGGAAAGTGTCCATCTTTTTCGATGTCGCCTAGGACTTAGTCAGGAACGGGGACCTACATAAGTTAATTTCCGTAACTGCTCGTTAGAGATGAGTGGAAAATTTGGCATAGGCGGCTGTGGACTTTGATCGTGGTAGAGTAGGGGCTTTTTGGGAGAAAATATGGATTTTGAATTCTGGCGCTGGTAGGCATTTGACAGGGTGTACCAAGTTTACCGATCACTACTTTTTCGGCGAGTGTCAAAACGTTTGTCTCAACGTCGTTACAGAGCTTTAGAAAGCATACTAATTATTGATGTTTGCTATTTTTTTTAAGTACGTCAATCAAACTGGTTACGCGGTTTAGGTATCAACGTCACCTAGATGAGTTTTCAAACTTGTAAATGCATCATCACACATCTCAGTTAGGTGTCCTTAATGGCGCTATAATTGGTACCGGAATAACCCTAAATGCGCAATTTAGGAACCAATGGATTTCCTTGTAGGTTAAGTATAATGCACACTGACATACTCATGCATACATATGTATATATAACTATATGTCTGTGTATTTCCATGCATTTACATATTTTGCATATGCCTGTATGCCCATGGGCATATCTACTCTCTCATATTTATGTATATTGGCATATTTTGCATGCCAGT
Organism: Rhagoletis zephyria; assembly: GCF_001687245.7. Taxonomy (NCBI): domain Eukaryota; kingdom Metazoa; phylum Arthropoda; class Insecta; order Diptera; family Tephritidae; genus Rhagoletis; species Rhagoletis zephyria. The sequence goes on along the minus strand of NW_016165084.1, from coordinate 10,662 downwards.
GAACAAATAAAATTCACGCGTGCATAAATTCATTTTAAAACAAATTCAATTGCATTTCCATATTTTCATATGAAAATTTACAACACAGATAGATGCCAAAAAAAGACAAACAAAAAAAGAAGAACAAGAAAAACAAAAATTTTAAATGTGTTGTGCGTCATGGAGTCGAGCGGTTTTGTAGCCAGCATTTACTAATTTAGTTTACGCAATTCCGCCCTGAATGGTAACTTGTAAAGTTTTTAGCACAAAATTTTATGCATATGAATTTTTTTTATTTTTTATTTCAGTGTAAACAATTTAAAATTTATTCATACATACATATGTATGTATGTACTCATGCAAGTGACAATAAGTATGTAAATGCGTGTGCTTTTTGTAAATATAAATATTTCAACAGCCAGTGTTGCCATAGCGCAAACACAGTAAGCGCAAGAGTGCGAGGAGCAAAAGGAGGATAAAGGCAATATGACTCGACAAGTGGCGACAGTAAAAAGTTTGCCAAGTGCTAAATGAAAAAAACAACAAAATATTTGTAGAAATGAAAGTTATGTATAAATGGCTCTATGTACATTAGGGTGGTCCAAAAACAGTATAGTCGGAATTGTAAGGCACTGGGGGTTGAGAGACTTTCAATAATAATACCCAATTATTTATTTAACAATTTTTTAATACTAACGATTTTTTATTGGTCGCCCTTTTGAATTTTTCGGGGTTTTTTATGTTTTTGGCGGACCTATAAATTATAGTTTCGATGAAAAAATGGTTAAATAAACAATTGGGTGTTATTACTGGGAATTTTCTGGAAATAAACAGAGTTTTCCGATAAAAAATAGTGATTTTTAAGAATTCTATACAATTTCTGCGAAAAGTTGTTTTTTCCCCATATAAAATACATGGAACTCTTTGGGCGCATTGAGCGGCCTCTAAAAATTTTTTGATTTCAAAATAAAAAAATAGGAGTATATTTTTTCGGTATAGAAATATCCTAGGGGGTGAAAGCAAAAAAATGCCGAGTTTACTTTTTCATCTGCATTTTTGGACCACCCGAATGTACATACATATGCATGTGTGTGTGTGTATGTGGGGCGGCAAAAGTGCAAAAGTATTGTTTTGCAGTTGAAAAAAAGTTATGAAATTTTGAATTTGAATTTACAGTTTGTGAAGAAATGTTTTTTTTTTTTTCTTTTTGTAACTGCACTGTGTTTGGTGAATTAAATTTGCATAAAATTTAAGTCTGCACGAGTCGACCGAAGCGCAAGAGGGTGAAGAAGATACACAAACACTAAAACGTGAGCAATTGTTGCGCCACATATGTATGTATATATGTATGTACTTGTGTACCATTGCACAGATAGATAACCAACCAACCAACTCTGGCTTTATCCTGCCGCTGCTGTCTACAGTGTGTCAAACACACGCCGCCTTCCTCCCTCTTGCTAATTGTTGTCTCATAAGCAGAGCTTTTGCCTACCGTGTGCCTCATCCTTCCGATGCTTATCTTCTTTGTGGTATCATATTTATTAAAAGGATTATTGGTGCTTCACATTTATATCCTGTTAGCCTCTTTTATGTATTCAAATGATTTCGTTTGCTACTCTTTTGCGCTGCTTCTTTTCGTTTTTTACTTTGGCGTTTCATTTTGCATATTTTTTTTTNAATTAAATTTGCATAAAATTTAAGTCTGCACGAGTCGACCGAAGCGCAAGAGGGTGAAGAAGATACACAAACACTAAAACGTGAGCAATTGTTGCGCCACATATGTATGTATATATGTATGTACTTGTGTACCATTGCACAGATAGATAACCAACCAACCAACTCTGGCTTTATCCTGCCGCTGCTGTCTACAGTGTGTCAAACACACGCCGCCTTCCTCCCTCTTGCTAATTGTTGTTTCATAAGCAGAGCTTTTGCCTACCGTGCCTCATCCTTCCGATGCTTATCTTCTTTGTGGTATCATATTTATTAAAAGGATTATTGGTGCTTCACAGTTATATCCTGTTAGCCTCTTTTATGTATTCAAATGATTTCGTTTGCTACTCCTTTGCGCTGCTTCTTTTCGTTTTTTACTTTGGCGTTTCATTTTGCATATTTTTTTTTAATACATACATACATACATACATTTGTATATAACATTTCAATTGGATTGCTTCGGCTTTTGTGCATAGCTTTGAATTTTTTGCGACTTTAATTGTATTAAACGACTTTTAATAGCATAAAAATTTAACTGAGTTCGAGGAGCTTCTCGCGATATATATGTAGTACTCGTAGCATGTAATATGAGAATCCTATTTTTGCAAGTGAAAAAGGGCAAGACTTTGATATAACATATAGCTGAGCAAACTGAACTGAGAATACACTCGGGCTGTCAATCATTCGGATATTCAGTGCGGTTTTGTTTTTAAATATGCAGAAATTTTCCTATAGACAAGTTACCCAAAGATAAGGCGCCAAATATTTTTTTGCCTTAACCCTTTCAGTGCAAAAAAATCAACCGTCGAAGCTTAAAATCTGAAAATTTTTATACTGGCAATTATGGGTCGCTGATATTAAAAATTCAATCAAAATTTTTATAAGACTGTTAGTTTTACCGTTTTCAGCGTACTATAATGGACAGTGGAATGCTAGGTTTGTTAAATGCGAAGTAATCTCAAAATTATGAATAATACTTAAAATTTTTTTCGAATCTCAATTCCACCGAAAAATATCGATTTTTATAACACTTATTATTTCTGTGAAAAAACAGCATTCAGATAATACAACTAAAGAAACGCGGTAAAGAAGAATAAAAGGGTTAAACAAAAATCAGTTCAATTGCAAAAAGTTGATGATTACAGTAACAGCAGCGATAGATACTAATTTTGTTTTCAACGGCTTTTCAAAACCACGTTGAATTGTAGTGCAGGATTGCCACTTTGGTAAATTATTACCAAAATTGGTGTAAAAAATTTGGGTTGGTAAAAAGGTAAATTTTANGGATTGCTTCGGCTTTTGTGCATAGCTTTGAATTTTTTGCGACTTTAATTTTATTAAACGACTTTTAATAGCATAAAAATTTAACTCAGTTCGAGGAGCTTCTCGCAATGTATATGTAGTACTCGTAGCATGTAATATGAGAATCCTATTTTGCAAGCGAAAAAGGGCAAGACTTTGATATAACACATAGCTGAGCAAACTGAACTGAGAATACACTCGGGCTGTCAAGCATTCGGTTATTCAGTGCGGTTTTGTTTTTAAATATTCAAAAGTTTTCCTATAGACAGGTTACCCAAAGATAAGTCGCCGCATGTTTTTTTGCCTTAACCCTTTCAGTGCAAAAAAATTTGTATACTGGCAATTTTGGGTCGCTGATATTAAAAATTGAATCGACAGTGGTACGCTGTAAAATCCGAAGTAATCTCAAAATTATGAATAATACCTAAAATTTTTTTTGAATCTCAATTCCACCGAAAAATATCGATTTTCGTAACACTTTTATTTCTATGAAAAAACACAGTCAACTGCATTCAGAAAATACAACTAAAGAAACGCGGTAAAGAAGAATAAAACTATATTTTCGAAAAAAAGCTTTAAACACAAAAAAAAAAAACAGTTTGAACGCTGGCACTGAAAGGGTTAAACAGAAAATCATTTCAATTGCACACAGTTGATGATCACAGTAACAGCATTGATACTAATTATGTTTTCGATGGCTTGGCAAAAACCCGTTGGATTGTAGTGCAGGGTTGCCACTTTGGTAAATTATTACCAAATTGGTAGAAAAAATTTGGGTTGGTGAAAACGTAAATTTTTTCTAATTTTGGTAGATTTTTGTTGAACTTACATACATACGTATAAATGTATATCGATATAAGGCGAACATTTCGTGCTCCATTCAAAACTCATTTTACTGAAATCCCGAGGAGCTTTTGATTCCCTAAATATAAATGATTGTTCGCAAAAAATATTAAGTCAACGCCGTTTTTTATCAATGGAAATTGTTAAATAAAAAACCCACAAAAATCTGGCGACAAATTAATAATAAAAATAAAAAAATCAACGGAAATTTTTAGCTGAAATATTATTGATATACACATTTATCAACATATTTAGTCTCCGAAATCCCGAAATAGTCCCTAAAATATCGAATATCCTGAAATACACTGCCGGAACAAAGTATTGGTACAGCAAATTTTTCACAAAATATGCAACAATTTTTATTCTAATATTTTTCCGCCAATTTTGTATAAAAATGTGGTTCATTCTACAACAAAAAAAAAAACATCAAAATATAATTCCTAAATTTTGTGCAAAACTCGCGAAAATTCAGCAAATTTTAATGAATTTTCAATCAGATTTTTCAGAATTTTTTCAGAGTTTTTTTGTTGAAGGTGTATTGCATTTTTTCCACATAAAGTATTTTCGAAAAAAAATTTTTGTATGGAAGAGACTGCGTGAAAAAAATTGCCAAAAATCAACGGCAATTTCTAGCTACTTAAAACTTGTAATTCATTGGGCATACTCAAAAAAATTCTAAAAAAGCTTAATAAAAAGTTGAAAATTTCCATGAAAATTTGCTGAATTTTCGCGAGTTTTGCACAAAGTTTAGAAATTATATTTTTATGTTTTAATTCTCCCCGCCCCAAATGGAGTTCACGATCCGCCACTTTCCATATACCGCACCCATCTCGAGTCTCAAGAATTCCCGAAAATCCCAAAAAATCTGGAAAAATCCCCAAACATACAAAACGACATATCTCAAAAAGTGTTTAATTTTAAGACAAAATTCAAACTTATAGTTATTTCATTCAAGAAATTTAAGGATAGCCATTGTCTTCCATGTGACTTGCTAATATTCAACGAGCTACTTAAAATCATGAATACCTACCTTTTAACCAGCCGCACACACACACACACACACACACACACACTTGCAACATATCAATGATATCCTTTGTGTTCCTTGCAGTACTACCAAATAATTTCAAATGCTTATCTGCCAAGAGAATTTCGTATGCAAACCACATGCATACATACATATATATGTACAGGCGTGTGAGCATACATACACATACACGCACATAATTCACAGCTCTTGCAAGTTGTCGTCGCCTGCTAGCGAGTGGCAAGTGCGGCTTGTGGCATTTGGCATGTGGCATGTGGTGTTTGTGGCATGTTCACTACAATTTCGAAATGTTAAAGTATCAAAATCATTGCAATTGCGATGAGACTGTTTGACTGTTCATAACGCTCGCCGCTTGACTTGCATAAATATTTGGCAAACGGAATGCAGTCACCGGAATGTAGACAGTAAGCATAGCCTATGCAAGTATGTAGTACATAGAAGGGTGAGGGCGGGGGCGGGAGTGATACAGCTGGCAAGTACATACATATATAGTAAGTGGTGCAGTACGGAAGTAAAATGGCGTATTTTTGTTGGAGCAGCCGGCTGGAGAGGAAGTACTCATTGAATTCTGTCTTTTAGTTTGAAGTGCGAAAAAAAGGTGTGCAGCTAAACCGCTGGTTGACAGTTATGGCAACTTACAAACATATGTATGTACATATACAGTCACTCAAAGAAGTGACCACGTGTTGATTTTCTTCAAATATTCGTAATGTTTTTCCAGCTAAATTTTGTTTGTGATTTTTATATAAAAATATCGTCTAAGCTTTAACCAAAAGCGTGTAAATCAAAGTTTCAAACTATATGCAAAATTTAGAAAAACTCAGCAAATTTTCATCAAAATTTAAATTTTTGGGTATGTAGTTTTATAGCCCATACAATTTTAGTGTAATGAAGTGCAACTTTCAAACGGCTAAAAAATCGCGTTGAATTTTGAGAATTTTTTTTGGGGACGGATTTTCGCACTTTTTTCATATAAGTATGAATTTCTTATGAAATAAAACGTCGGAGACCGTCAGCAACAAAATTTAAGAATATCGATGCAAGGTTTTGTAAATTGCGTTTGTTATATTAAAAAACCCCGAAAAGTAGCCTCTAAAAAAATCTCAAAAATCAACGAGATTTTTTTGAGCCGTTTGAAACTTGCACTTCATAAGACTAAAATTTTATGGGCCATAAAACTGCATACCCAAAAATTTTCTAAAAATTCAGAATTCAGAAAGTTGAAATTTTGATGAAAATTTGTTGAATTTTCGAAATTTTGTATAAAGTTTGAAACTGTCATTTACGCGGTTTTGGTTAAAGCTTAGACGATGTATTTTTATATAAAAATATTAAAAAAAAAATTATCTCGAAAAACATGACCAATATTTGAAGAAAATCAACACGTGGTCATTTGGTTGAGTCACTGTATGTATGTATGTATGTATATGAATGGAGTGTATGTGTTCGGATGGGAAAAGATGACAAAATGCTAAAAAATTAGAGCTGGCGAGAGTGAATAGAGCTGGGTTGTGTGGGGCTTTTAAGTTATTTAATAAATAATTTAATAATTTTGAATAGGCATAATTAAAAATAAAAATAATTAAATATATAGATAATTAATATATAAATTTTAAAAATTAAATATCACACTTTCCGCTATTTTTTCGGAATTTTCGCAGCACTTTGAAGGCGCCATTGGTCATTTAAGGTTTTCTGTGAAAATCGCCCCCCCCCCTTTCCGCTTTCTTTCATTTCCACATACATATATATATATGTATTTACACTCTGAAACTGACTCGGTGCGGATATGGCACGCGCCTGCGCCCACAGTGCCTTTACGAAAAGTCACTCAATCACCAATACTTAAGCATATTTTGCTTGCTTGTGTTGGTTTGGGTTTTCTGTGAATTTCACTCAAAAAAGAGGCGGAGTCTCTGTGTATGTGTTTATATATTTGTTTGTATGTGCTCATACGCCATTTCTGCACTCATAAATACATACAGACAATTAACTGCTGGCGAAGGGAAACCCGTTTTGAATTTTCTGAGTTTTTATTTTATTTTACTTTACAGGGTGTTGCCTAGGTTCCTCTGCTTGGAACAGCTGTTGCTGTTGCTCTTGCCTGTGCCGTGGCTGGTTTCCGACGCCGCATTCGCACATTGTAATGCGCAGTAGGTATCGAACGCAAATTTATTTCCTCTGAAATTACTTGTGGACACATTTTACGCAAAAGGGTACAACAGAGGACGCATGGTGTGAATTTGTGATTTTAATTTTATTAACTTTTGTTTGGCTGTGGACGCTGCTTCCATATAAACACTGTTTATTAAACACTGTGTGGATGTTTTTGCATAATTTCTTGCGACGGCAAATTGTTTACCAGTAATTGAAACCTTAAAATCTTTTGGCTATTTTATAAAAATTTTTCAGTCTGATGTTGGATTGCGTACCACGCGTGTCGAACTGAATCATACGATTTATTTATGTACAGTGAACCGCAAAAGTCTTCGAATAGAGAATTTTTCAAAATGGATGCAAAATGTATTTTTGCTAATTTTTCATAAAAATATAGTTTTTACTGTAACAAAAAAAAAAATTAAAAATAAAAACACAATTTCTAAACTTTTTGCAAAACTAAGGAAAATTCAATAAATTGGTATACATAAATATTTTTAAGTTTCTAATCAGAGTTTTTTTTTAACATTTTGAATATGCGGTTTTGTAGCCTTTTAAATTTTAGTCTAGTAAAGTGCAACTTAGCAGTCTCCAAAAAGTCCCGTTTATTTTTAATTTTTTGCTTACGGTGTCATTCATTTGCTTTCTTTAAAATTATGCTCGATAATTTTTTAGTATCTATGGAAGAAAGTGCACAAGACCGTCAGCAAAAAAAAAATTAAAAAATAAAAAATCAACGGGATTTTTTAGAAACTTCAACCATGCACCTTCAGAGGCAATTGGGCCCTTTGCAAAACAATCGAGATCTTGAAACCCGTTCTTTAAATCAGTTCGTGCAGTCAATGAATCAGAGCAGTGCCGTGTGTGCTTTGCATTACTTTGGTAACAAATTTTGTCGTCCTTTGCATAATGTAGGGCATTCACACAGTAATGACAGTTTCAAGCAATTCTTCATCAATGCAGCTTCTGAAAATGTCATTATGGTACACTCTTAATCGTTCTGCGTGCCTCGCAACGAATGTGGCCTCTATTTAAATAGCCAATAGCTTAAGATTTTTTCCTCCTTCCTACCTAGAGAAGCTCTTGAATTTTTTTCAAGGTCATACGAGCTTAACTGTGATGCTCGTACTGTAGTCCGAGCCTGTCCGTCCGTCTTACGTTTCGGCGAAAATGGAGGCCCACTTATCTTAGAAAAAGCATTAAATGAACGTTAAATTGTAATTAAATGAAAATTTGAAAAAATGAGGTACCACTGTTCCATTAAAAAGGATTATAGAAATCGGTTGACGCTGTCCAAAGTTATGCGGTAAATTAAAAAAATAAAATAAAAATATTCCGACAAATTGATAACCTCCCCCTTTTACGTTCTTCATGTATATAAACAATTTTATAATGAATTTTGAGTTTGCCAATAAAAACTGTAAAACTGAAATTTTAGTTTCTCAAATCATAGTAATCTTTTACTCAATGTAATTTTTTTTCATTTGGAGGCACACTAGTTTCATTATACTAGATTCTTTCGTTTTGGCAAGAGGAAAATTTTCATCATTTAATTTTAACATTTTGAAGTACCTTAAATTACTCAAATTAAAAAGGAAACGTAAAATTTTAAAAATTACAAAATAGCTGCGAGAGATATTCCGCATACTGCCATTTTTTTTTTTAATTTGGTGGCACAGTCTTGAAACTTCATCGATATGTTGTATTTGAATCCGATGTCCATTGCCTCTAATATGAACACTCTATTTGAAAACTTCCTAAAGTTATTAAAAAAAAACAATTGCGTTTTTTTAGAGAGACAATGAAAAAATGAGTAATTTCGGTAGTTTTTCGCCTTATATGTTTTAAGACTAAAATTGTTCAAATATGTAGATACTTAAATTATTGTTTATTATACTCGTTCCTGGAACTCCATTGATTGAAATAAATGCAAGCGTTTTGTTCTGCCGAGAGAAGGGAGTGACACTAAAAAACAACTCGTTAGATAGCCAGTTTACCGACTTCGGAGGCCTAGTCCGAGTGATTGATGGCCTACCTACTGCTGGATATGGCTAATGCAGATTTAAGCACTTTTTGTTGAATATTTTGCTTATAGTTCAGCCTTTGTGTTTTCTAGCGGGGTTACCTCATACTTCTTCATCAAAAGTAAAATATATGTGTGATGATTAAGACTGGGGAGAGATCGTCTGCATAAGCAATGACTTTACATACTCATCCTGCATTCGACTCAGTAATGGATTTATTGCTAGTACATATGGAAAAGGGGCAGACACGGCGGAAGAGGAACAGAGCTACTCATTGAAATTCCTGCGAGTCTGCCAATGTTTCTTACTCTGTCAAAAAGTTATTGTTCTTATGCTTTACATATCGACACCTGAGTGGAAGAGCGACATATATCTCGGCAGCCAGTTCGAAAATACCCTATTTCGGAATTCGGTTCCAAAACGCCCAATATCAGCCGAAAATGTGCTGAGATAGGGCGTTTTTGAATCGGCAGCTGAGATACGGCGTTCTTCAATAAAATTCTGAGATACGGCGTTCTTCCATAAAATGGTGAAATATGCCATTCTTGAAAAGCTTTCTGATATAGGGCTTTTCCGAACTGGCTACCGAGATATGTCGATCTTCCACTCAGGTGTCGATATGCAATTGCTAAACAAAGTGAAAATGAGTAAATTTGCAAGCAAGATAAATTACCACCTTATGGCTGTACTAGCCATTAAATCGATTGCGGGGATCCTCGCATCAGGGACCTTAAGCTAGAGATTTGGCAACTGGCAAACCAACAAAAGCGAAAAAATGGGTGAAGCAACTGCACCTCTGGTGTGAATAAGCTTTGGTCAACCGTAAAGTCCCTATCCAACCCGACGAAGCATAATGACGGTGTGAATATTCAATTCGGTGATCGCGTCACGTTGTACCCGAAGCGATGAGCGAGCTATTTTAGCCGGAAGTTTATACCACATCTTTCGAAAGATAAGGCCAGAAAATTGCACAACCTCCAAAAATCGAATGCAGTTCTTACTTTCCCCAGCGGTGAAGTTCAGTTGGCCATCCGGAAGGCGAAGGTCTCCACTGCCGTTGGACCTGACAGAATATACGTGCTGATGCTCACCTCACGGTCCGCAAACTGTGTAAGGCCAACCGTACTACACGTGCCACCTGATCCCAGTGAAGCATCACCATGACTTTTATTGAGTTCACAGCACCACCATAGCACTTAATGCTTTAAACACCCAGGTAAATCGCAGCCTTTACCGAACCTAGCCCTGCGAGAGAACTGTCCTGGTAGCGCTTCAAGTTGCTAGAATACTTTGCGGTGGATTGCGAATTATATGAGTGGTCGATAGACGTCCGTAAGGGGTCCCAAAAGTTGGTGTGGTTCCCCCTTATTGCTCAACTTCTATGCATATTCCAGACGCTGACGGAATGCCTTCTGATATCGCCCCAGGCTCAGCATGCTGTTTCAAGATGGTTGCTACTTCAGCTGTTCGGAGATCTATTCCTACCCCCTTCTCCAATCAAATTAACTTAAGAGGTAAAACTTCTGGATCCGTTATACCTTCTCCAATTGGCCATTTTAAAAATGTATGCTCCCATTGAAAAACGTAGTATGTAAA
>NW_016165083.1:26742-28938 GCF_001687245.7 Rhagoletis zephyria | reverse complement strand
GAACTATAGAATTTAGAACTAGTTCGGAACTATCGAAAAAGGGATGCGGGGGGTAATTGACACTTCCTATGACATCGCCATGTTAAATTCGCCAGTTGTTTGTATGCAAAAGAGATATATCGCGAACCAGTGCTGGGTCTAAACGTACTACAGGCGCACCAGTTCAGAACTAGAGATTTTCCCCACAGGGTATATATACTTATATACATATGTATGTATATTTACATACCACGGTGTTCTTGAACCAAATTCAACTGAGTCGGTCTGGAACGATGGAATTTCCAATTACAAAAACTGCCACTTTTTTCGATTTTAAGCCACAATTTAAATAAGACTGTATATTACACTGCATCACCAAAAAAAAAGTTGAGGTTTTTCCGCAGGGATTACAAAAGAAAGGAAATTTTGGGAAAACCCTCCGGGAAAATCGGAAAAAACTAAAATTGCCTTTTTTGTATGGAATTTTGTGTGCAAATCCTTCGGAATGGCATTCGAATGGAAAAATAGAAAATTCTAAGTGGAAAACTCGGAAAAATCCGGAAGAATTTTTTTCGACGAAAGCTTGGAAAATTTCGGATAATTGTGAAATTCATTGGGAGCATGAATCAGTTGGTAACAATTTTCACCTATGTTTTAAAACTGATTCGAATGGGTGCTGCATTTTTGGAAAGGTGTTTAGAAGAAGGAGCGCACAAAGTTTTAATTTTTCCAATAGGTGGCGCACGGAGCAAAGAAGCAAAGGATAGTAGAACCTTCCACTTAGGCTCTGATTAAAGCTAAAAATCTCGAATACTATCCTTNCCGGATAATTGTGAAATTCATTGGGAGCATGAATCAGTTGGTAACAATTTTCACCTATGTTTTAAAACTGATTCGAATGGGTGCTGCTTTTTTGGAAAGGTATTTAGAAGAAGGAGCGCACAAAGTTTTTATTTTTCCAATAGGTGGCGCACGGATCGAGCTAGACTAAAAAAATGCATTTGGTTCGGTGGTAGCCTTTGCCTAGATTAGCATATAGGATCCATTTTTTCCGTTAAGTGGGGCAGGGACCTATCTATTCGAAAAAGTCTTGTTTATGGTCCGGTCCTGGGCTAACATATAGGTTATTTTTTCTGATAGGTGAACCAAATACCGATCTATTCCAAAAAATCTTATTTACCGTCCGATTTGCTTTAAATTCGATACCCATATTATAGATATGCGTAGAATAAAATAAGGTCATTGTTTTACAATTCAAAAGGTGTTTGAAGGTGGCACAAATATGCGGGTATTGGCTATTTAAAAATAGCTATTACACAGGCCAACGAAAATGGGGAAAAAATTCTATGCAGCAAATGTTAACACTATTTTTGCCGAATTTTTGTGTGCTGATTACGAATCCGTAAGCATAAAGTTTCCATCAGCTCCAGATTTTCAGAAAAACGAGGTCAAAGTGTCAAAAAATAGAGCTTTTTTTTAATATTTGAGAAGCTCTAGCAAAGAAACAAAGGATAGTAGAACCTTCCACTTAGGCTCTGATTAAAGCTAAAAATCTCGAATACTATCCTTGCAAATTCCTGCACCTTAGCTTGATGGTCACTTATAGTAATTTGTTGAACAGGAATAACTGATTTTGGGAAGTTTGAGTACCCTGAAAATACCATTCCTGCACCTTGACCCTAAGGTCACCTATAGTCATTTATTGAACAGCTAACACTGATTTTTACACCATTTTTTTCAATTGCATAATTTTCCAGTATTTTTTTATTGTTGGACGATAAAATGTAAATGAGTATAGGTGACTATCAGGGCAAGGTGCAGGAATAGTACTTTCAGGGATAGTGGTCTGTAGTTCTAGCTTTAATTTAAGCCTAAGTGAAAGGTTCTACCAAGTATTGTTTCTTTGCTAGAGCTTCTCAAATATTGCTAAGAGCGCGATTTCTTGACACTTTCACCACATTTTTCTCAAAATCTGTAGCTGATGGAAACTTTATACTTACGGATTCTTAATTAGCACAAAAAAGCCTATCAAAAACATTTGCCGCATCAAAATCGGTGTAGCCTGTGTTACCTACACTAATTATATAAAGAGAAGCTCCTTCTTTTTATAAGAGGTGATCTCGCGAACGCCTGTACCAATTTTTTTAAATTTTGGACACCGTCTGCATCCTTTCAATATATTAAGGGAGCGTAGCTTCACACATACATATTTTCATA
>NW_016165083.1:0-24759 GCF_001687245.7 Rhagoletis zephyria | reverse complement strand
AAGTAGAGCGAATATTTAGTTCAATGAATATAATAAAAACTAAGCAAAGAAATCCAATGTGCGTTAAAACGTTAAACGCTATTTTATATATAAGATACGGTTTAAAACGTGAAGAAAAATGCTGCCATAATTTTACTGTAGATGACGATCTCTTAAAATTAATGAATTCAGGTGATATATACAATAGTGATTCATTTGATGATCTTTCGTTTCTTGCGATTTATTTAAATAAAGCATGTGAATATTCACTAAAACATTTTAGCCGTTTTTTGCCAGAGTCTATGTGAAATTTCACTAAACCATTTTAGCCGTTTTTAGCCGCTTTTTTTTGCCAATCTAGCCGGTCGGCCCAAAAAGTTCTGGCAACACTGCCCATGATTCAATAATACAAGGTTAGATAATTATTGACAGCTGCGGTTTGACACTCCCTTACAAAAGGTTGCATTTACGAAGGACGGAGAAAAGGGGAGGAATGAAATCTTGTAAATCTAAGTAAGCTGTAAACCTAAAATCGCCAAATCTAAATAAACTTCTATTTAATTAATTTCAAATCAAACGCGTATATATTTTATTCAACCGGTAAAAGTGGTGAGCGTATAAAAACCCACATTAATTTAACAAAAAATTGCTAATAAAATGGTGCAACGGAAATGGTGCAACGGAAATTATACGGGCTGAAACAAGTGCTTCTTGAGTATATGGTATTAATTTAAAAAACATTGCTAATACAAGGTTAAAGAATAAAACTTAGAAAAATACCTATACAAGAATGAAAGTAAAGGTGAGTACGTACATCGATAAAGAAAAGGATTAAGGCAAAGGTAAAAATAAAAACAAAAACAAAGATGTGTAAAGATAAAAGGAAAAATGAGGGGCAAGGTAAATTTAAACACTTTACTTATATATACAAGGGCAAAGATGAAGGGAAATATGTAGATGAAGAAAATGATAAACAGAAAAGTAAAAACAAAGATGAGGATGAGGATACCGATAAAAGTAAAGACGAAGATAAGGCACGAAAGATTAAAATAAAGGTTATTGAAGAGGAAAAGATTTAGAGAGAGACACAGAGACTCAATCTGGGAACTATTTTGGGATTTTAGCAATTTTCGGGATTCTCGAGACTTATCGATAAAATAATCTATATTTTTATCGGTTTTGTTATCGATATTTTTATCGATTTTGCTATCGATATTTTTATCGATTTGTTATCGATTTTGTAATCGATATTTTAAACTATTTTGTAAGTGATATTTTTATCGATTTTGTTATCGATACCTAGCGATTTTGTTGTCGGGTTTATCGATTATGTTATCGATATTTATCAACTTTGTTATCGGTATTTATCGATTTGGTTATCGATATTTATCGATTTCGTTATCGTTATTTATCGATATTTACAGATTTTGTTATCGATATTTATCGATTTTGTTATCGATGTTTATCGATTTTTTTATCGATTTTTTTATCGATATTTATCGATTTGGTTACCAATACTTATCGATTTTGTTGTCGAATTTATCGATTTGGTTATCGATATTTACAGATTTTGCTATCGATATTTATCGATTTTATTATCGATATATATCGATTTTTGTCGATTTTGTTATAGATTTTCTAATCGATTTTGCTACGAATGGTATTATCGGTGTTGCTGTTAAAATTTTTATCGAATTTGTTATCGATTTTTTATCTATCTATCGGTTTTGGTATCGATATTTTGTTGGACGTTATTATCGATTTTGTTATCGATAGAGTATAAAGATAAAAATGAATATAATGGAAAAACAGAATAACATGAATGTAAATAAAGAGGCTTCATACCTTTCATGAACATCTGAAAATATTACTTTAACAGACTACTGTATTTGTAAAAATTTATATATTTACAAAATACATAGATAGAGGAGATACATATATTTATGAAAAACCACATCTAAACAATCAGAGGTATGGAAGATATACCTTCTATAGGACCAATCTAAGTGATTTTCACTGCTGTGTGATCGGTATGTAAACCGGTAACACAATTTAATGGGTTTAGACTCCTACATAAAGGAGATATATCGTAATAACTGGTATCTGAACAATTAGAGCTTTCAGATATAAAGCTTATACAGCATAGATTTTGACGACTTCTTAGTAGACTTTATTATTATTTATAGAATAGCTTACGAAATTTATCTGTTTTAGCAGTCCAAATAAAGGAGTTTTACAGTAAAACCCCATATCTGAACAATTAGTTGTATGGAGGATATAAATAGGTTACAGTGACCCGCTCTTTGTTAATTTTACTGTAAACTTTCTGTTGGTAATTAGTGAAAATATTGCGAAATTTCATGTTTCTAGCTGCATATATGGAGAAGTTAGAACAAAGAATCTCGAATCTGAACAATCAGTTGTATGGAGGCTGTAGATTATAGCGACCCGATCTTCGCCATTTTCACTGTAAGTATTTTTTTGATAACGGGTGGAAATATTGCGAAATTTCATGTACCCAGCTGCATAAATGGAGGAGTTATAACGAAAATTCTCATAACTGAATAATCAGTTGTATGGGAGATATATGTTATAGTGACCCGATCTTTGTTATTTTCACTATAAGTATTCTGTTAACAATGAGTGAAAACGGCGCGAATTTTCATGTTCCTAGTTGCATAAATGGAGAAGTTATCGCAAAAAATCTCATATCTGAACAATCAGTTGTATGGAGGCTATAGGTTATAGCGACCCGATCTTCGCCATTTTCACTGAAAGTATTCTTTTGATAATGAGTGACAACAGTGCCAAACTTCCGTGTTCGTAGCTACTTAGATGGAGGAGTTATAACGAAAAGACTTGTATCTGAACAATCAGTTGTATGGGAGCTATAGGTTATAGTGACCCGATCTTTATCACCTTAAATTTTCTGTTGATAATGGGTAGAAGTATTGCAAAATTTCATATTCCTAGCTGCATAAATGGAGAAGTTATAACGAAAAAACTCATATCTGAACAGTCAGTTGTATGGGAGCTATATGTTATAGTGGTCAGATTCTTCCGGTTCCGACAAATGATTAATAAATTATAAAAATACACCTACCTACCAAATTTCATCCGGATATATCGAAAACTGAGAGACTAGATTGCATACAAACAGACGGACAGACAGACAGACGGACAGACGGACATGGCTAAATCGACTCAGATCGACGTTCTGATCATTTAAGTATACATTGTAATGGATCTATCTCTTCTTATTCTGGTACTTACAAACATCGGACCAAAGTTATAATACCATTTAATACTCATGAAAGGTATAAAAAGAGAAAAAATATAACCATAAGCAAAAGCAGATGTGTGTATGTATACATTGGTTATGAGACAAAATAGACAAGTAACGTAATTTTCACTTCTCTAGTGTGGCCCAGGCGCACTTACTTTTTGATTATTATGTCTTCTGCTTATGGTTTTAAATAAATCCTTTGGAAATTATAGATTAATAATAATAGTAGATTGGCACTTAGACATATGTTAGTGTTTGGCCGAACTTTCCCTCCGATTTGTGGCGTGCGCCCAAATGTTGTCGCGCAAAGTGGTGGGAGGGCGATTGTATTTTTATGAGAAGCTGTTTTTCATGGCAAAAATACACTGGAGGTTTACAATTTCCTGCCGAGGGGGGGAAACCTTTTTTCAAATTTTTTAGCGATATTGCTTTGATCAGGGCTTGAACCCAGGCGCTGCGGAGTGGAAGCGCGCACTACACCACAGCGGCCACTGTTATATGTTCCTAATTCAACTGTGACTGGTATGACTCGAATTTGTGACGGGTATGACAAGTTGAGCATGAATACACAAATACACAATACTAGACAACTAAACTAACTTTATCTATTTCTCAAAAAATGGGATTTCACGAATACATAAAAGATTCATCCACCTAAAGACGGGGTAATCCTTGATAGGACTCTTCATCCCCACTGCCTGTCTGAGTCATTCCAAAGTGCCTTATTTTTAAGTAGTACTACACTTCTAAGGAGGCTCTTACCAAGAATGATAGAATACAAGATTGCGCCATCCTGGCCGTTGACATTTGTGTACCACAAGTAAACAAAGAATAGAGCGAAAAGAATAACGAGTTGAAACTGCCAAAACAGTTCACATACAGCGAAAAACGAGATTTAATTTTGCTAAATGCGAAAATATTGCATTTTTCACCTAATCTATTAGAGAATAGTGAATGATTTAGTGCACCCATTGATTCGCAATTGAGGCTGCTGCAGCAAACGTTTTAGTGCACTACATTGCTTTGCAATTAAGGCTGCTGCTGCAAACTGCGGCAGCATCTTATCGGGATTGATTAGTTAACTTGCTAAAGGAGGCTGCTTGGAGCAGAAGCGAAATCATTGTGATGAAATGCTGTCAATATAATAATAAATAAACATTTCGGGAATGCCTATGCCGCGCTCTATGTACACAAAATGCATCGATTCTTCGCAGTGCTACACTTGCATCTTGGCGGCTGTCGCAATTTATCACACGGCACTTCTTTTATTAGTTTTTACGCAGTCTTCAACTCAAAAATCACTCACAAATTGCAAATTAAAACAAATTAAACTGATTTTTCACCTATAACTCAAATTTCTCTTTGCCGCTGATTTGTAAACAAAGGTTTATTTACAAGTTACCACAACTGTCAAAATCGGCAAAGCCAAAGTAGCGGTACCACTGACAGCGCCACCTTTGTTCGCTGCACCGTGAGCTGTTACCTGTCAAACCGTAGGAGATAGGCTGACTTTCAAAACGTATCAATACAATGTTTGGATACTATTATACTGCGGTATTCAAACTGTTTGTATATGCAGAGTTGCGACACATTGCAACCATATACATTATACATATATACATAACCAGGGAACGGATTTTATGGAAATTGCCTTTTTTCTGCTAAAGAGATAGAGTATATTCGATTATGAATGTCCACGATTTAGCCTTCCCTGATTCCATATATATACATTTGATGCTGCCTTTCTTTACATCCTTTAAGATATTTGCCTTTTTTTGCCTTTTCTACCTTTAAAAAAGTGATTATATCATTTACAATTTTTTCTTTAAGATTAAAAAATGTACATATACCCATGTGGCTTATAGAAGCGCAGGGACCTCTGCCAAATTGGTGTTGGAAAAATTCAAAGCCGTTTTCTCAGCTAACGTAGGCTTGGAGACAATAAGGGCTGTGGATAAAATTGTAAAGGGCGAGGAAAACGCCCCTATTCCTGATAATATGAACGTTTCAAACGTTCCATATTTAAATAGGGCTCAACTTGTATCAACTTACTTCGAGCGCACATTTAGTACATTCAAGGTTTTTCTTCGCGAAAATCGAATGAAATGCTGCCAGAAAACTTCAAAATGCATCTTGTGTTTCAATTTTACTACAACTATACAGATTAAAGTTTTATGAGCTAGAAACTCGAAAGGATAAAATAGTCAAAGATTCAAAGTACAAATTTTTCATATAACGAAACTAGTTCATAGTTTTTCTCTTTTTACTTGTAATATAAACATTTCTAAAATAAATGTATTTTTTCATTGTTCTTCGTATTTTCTGTCTTTTTTGTTGCCTTATTTTGTTTTTTTCGCAATACCTTGGGCCTTCTCCAGCCTTTTTCGCTATTTTGTTTTGCCTTTTTTGCAATACCTAGTGCCTTTTCCTGCCTTTTTCGCTATTTTATTTTGCCTTTTCCAGCCTAATTCGTTATTTTATTTTGCCTTTTTTATAGGTTTTAAGTCCTAAAAATCCGTTCCAACAATAACAAACAAAGCTTCAACTTTGTTTCTGATGCGCTGGCCGATTATATTAAAGTTGGTCAAACTCAAAATTGTGACGGGTGTGACATGTGACGGTCGTGACCAACATAATCGGGGTTTACTCCGAAAATAAAACCATGTCCGAGATGTGTTTTCTTTCAAAAAATAACTATTTTGTGTATTTGTGACGGGCGTGACATTAAAATATGCTTCGCCTCAGAACCTAACAGAGTGTCCAGATTTGGCGATTTCGCTCGTAAAAATTTAGGAAATCGCAATTGGCGATTTTTGGCGATTTTTCCCTTCAAATAAATTTTTTCCAATTATAAAAATGTTCAAAACTTAGTTTTCCACGATAATTTTACAGAAGAGGCTAATGAACTGCGTGACAAACTTGACTTAAGAAGCATATTAAAAGACTGTCAAAAATGTTTAGTCAATTAAATACTTTTAAAAAGCTTTGATTTTGTCACCAGATAAGTGTGTGAATCACAAGAGAGCGGGTTTCAGGGACCTGCCAATTCACTATTTGACTTTGAAGGAAAGAAAAGCAGTGGAAACTAAATATTAAAATTTTTTAACTTTCCTATGAAATAACTTTTCTCAGAACCATTCCATCCGACTCTGAAGAATTTTGGATAATTTCTTACGGAGTAAATGTTTGGAAATATAAGTAAATTCATATTATTATCCTTGCCGCAATCACATACTTTGTTGAACGCGTTTTTTCCGTAATGAATTCAACAAAAACTAAGATTCGATATAGGATGAGGTTGGAAAGTCTTAGTTTAAAAGTTCGAATAAAGTGTTATATAAAGGCTAATAGTTTCTGCTGCAAAACGTTTCCAATATCAAACAGCATGTTATCAAGGTTGAATAGCTCAATATATGACAACAACATATCGCACACCGTCTTCAAAAGAGTCACAACTCAAAATTTGGCATTTTTGAGATTATGCTCTAAAAATGTATGCAGAACTTTTATTTACCTTTCAGCAAAAGCTGGAGCAAATTTTTGTTGTAATTTGAGAAAAACCCTAAGGTAAAATCGCCCTTGCCCATATGATTATCATTTTCTGACAAACGTATTATTTTGAGTTGTGACTCTTTTGAAGGCGGTGTGCGATATATGTCGGCGAATTTGAAGGAATTGTGGAACTAGCTGATCTCGCCTTATTATAGGCTTTTATTTAATTTTTAGCGCCGAGCTTTTAAAAGCGAATTGTGCGATTAATCAATTAATATGGGTTTTAATAAATTTAATAATTGCGCAGTCCTTTTGCAAATAGGGGCACGATATCGAACCGAAAGTATCGATATGGTACTCATTTAAAGTATCGCTGGAAAAATATCGGGTACCCATTAATATCGAAATAAATAGAATCGATATCGCAAATATCGATACCAAGATCCAAAAAAAAATACATATCTGAAAAAGTGATTAGAAACCTCCGAGCGTATTTCTGCCATGAAAAGCAGCTACTCATAAAAACGCCCTTTCTGGCACAACATCAAGGCGCACGCAACAAATCGGAGGAGAAGCTCGGCCAAACGCTAACATATTTTGTAAGCGCTAATCTATTATTTTTACACGTAGATATTGAGGTGTTGACTTAAACACCGTGACCGCGTGTTCAAATCCCGCCACATGCAATCCTAACGATAGTAAAAAATTTCTCTTCTTTGAAGCCCAATTTATATCGGGAAGAGTATCAACTCTTCAATCAGATAAGTCTTGAAAGCAATTTTTTCGCATTCTTTTTTGTGTGTTTCTATTTGCTTCCAGACGCGTCAAATTTTATTGAATTCAAGTTCGTGGTTCTTTAAATGGGAGGTATTTGCACTCTTCCCCTTTCTTCTCACCTCCTTCGCCTTGGAACGAACAGACTTGGAAACGCGACTTGACGTGTCTAAAAGCTGACTAATTTGAGTTTATAACATTCGAAATGATGCTAGGATTCTGATACTCGATTCCAAAAAATATCGTTTTAAAACTATCGAGTAAAAAATATCGGTATCGAATGCCAAAAGCATCGATATGGTATCGTATCGTATCGAAATTCGTATCCCTAATTGCAAAACGTGTCGAAACAAATATTTTAAAAAAGTATGCGTATTTTTAAAGAACATTGTTTGTACATCACTATTATATAAGTGATTTGTGTTATTTTTTATTACCCTCTGAAGATATTATATTCGTTTTTGGTTTTAAAAACTCTATTATACCAAGATCTCATTTTTAAAATAAAAGATTTGTTAAATCGATTTCGTGAATTTTATTAAAAAAAATTGGCGATTTTTTTCAAAAATTGCGCTTTTTTTTAACAATCTGGACACACTGGAACCAAATAAAATATTTATTATTTGCCCGAAAAACTTGAAAATTACACTGATCGAATACTGGCAATGCTAAAATAACAATATACCACGAAAATCAGTCTTGTCAATTTTGAAGAAAATTTACCTCTGATATGAGTTTGTAAATGGTATAACCTGAAGTAAAAAATATATCTAATTTTGAGATAATTTTCGAAATTTTGTCTTTCAGTCTTGAAAGTTAGATTTATTTACTCTTACTTACTAGAAATAATGCACTCAAATTCTTAAGTTTATTTTCATTTCATTCGGTATCGCTAACCGTGGCTGAAAATTACTCTTCAGCTATAAAACAATAGAAGATCTATCAGCAAAAATTTTTTAGTAGCGATGGAAGGAGGCATGGTTCGCTTCTTGGAAACGATATTATAAATGATGTTTTATTTTTGGACAGAACAGAAAGCACCTAAAATGACTTGTTCGTCGCAAGCAGAATTTGAAAGGAATATTTTATTGTTTTTGTAATTTATATTCAATTTCAAATCACAACCATCATCTAAAGTTTTTATTACCGCGAAAGCATGGACTAGAAAGCATTAGTTGGCGAGCTCGTCATTCGATGAGGATTCTATAACAGGTCTATTCTGCACTTTACAGAAGATTTTTTAACCGGAAAATTTTATTACCAACAAATTTTACCAGTTCTTGTGTGTACCGAAATTCTAGGTGAGTTGGTAATGCAGGTGAAATATTCAGAAATTCAGCTATGAAGAATTCTGAAATTGCATATTTCACTGGGTAATACTTTGTTAACAGCTTATAAGATGGTAACAAAATTTACCGGTATAAGAGTACACAGTATGCGAAAAGGGTTTAGAAAATTTGCCAGGCACTTTATTATCTAACTGGTTATTATTACCAGCATAGACCTGGTAGTCACCATCAGATCAAGGTGCAGGGATGGTATCTTCAGGGGCAGTAGTTAAGAGTTCTAGCTTTAATTTAACGGATTCGTAATCAGCACAGAAAAGTCTATCAAAAACGATTTAACTTTTGCGCACTGAAATCAGTGTTGCCCTGTGTTATCCATTCTGGGCAACCGATGCTTAATTCTCTGATAAATACTTTGTATAAATAACTTATTTGTTTATGGTTATAAGCGGCAACCGTTCCATATTATTATATGAAGCCTTGAGTATTTTTTTCGTATGGTACCAGCAATGTTTTATTTATTTTTTAATTGAAATATATTTTAATGGATAGCAATCCTTGTTTATATAGATATTTTAGTTCCAAAACTGTTTCATTTGATTTGTTCATTTGATACCATTATTATATGTGTATCTTCTTTCTGTATCTTTACCAAAAATCCGCGCCAACTCTTTACATATGAGTACTTAGGTATACGGGAGTGTGATTTATTATAGGTTGCAAATGACATAAACATCCAATATATAACAAACTATATAAATTGACTGGTACCAAATTTGTTTAAAAAGGATTAGCGGTTTGTTTATTGTTAGCAAGGGCTTTTATTTTGGCCTAAAAAATGTTGGTCCAAGTTCAACTGTTATTATTGAACTAGAAATATAAAAGTCCGTATTTTTCAGTTATTATTGGACTTTTTCATATTGTTCGGAAACACTGAAGGACCCTGGACTTTTCGATGTCGAAAAAAAACTGTTAAATTGGGTCCCTCCAAAAATTGAATTTTCCCGGTTCATCATAAATTGAGTTAGGCTACTTAGCCAAATACGGCGCAGATAATAAACTTAAGTAGTATACTTGTATATTTTTGAATAAATTCGTAAGTACTTACGCGTAGTGTGTTGTTTATACATGCCTAAATACAATGTGTGCCTGGGGCAGGAGCTGAGGACAAGGATGAAAAAGTGCTTTCGCAGCCGCTGCCACCATCAAATTGAGTTGATAATAATGTGGTGGCCGGTGCAGTATGTGCAACAGCAAGAATAACAAATATACTGCGCCTGCAACTCCAACAACAAATTGATTCGGAAAAAGAAGCATAAAAAGTGATGTAACGTGCGCCGCATTCAATTCAACCTCACGATCCATATTTGACCTGCCAATGTGTGTTTGTAATCACGTTGGCAAACATCCGGCCAGGTCTCTGGGTGATGGAAGCCAATGTTGGAGTGGGCGCTGCAATGCATTCGGCTGGCAGCTTCATATGTCAAATTTGTTGGCACTTGTCCAAAACAAGACAAAAAAGTAAAAAAATAAAAACAAAAAACAAAAATAATAATAATAATAAGTAAAACGCCCTGCACTCCTTTCTGTAGCTTCTTCAGTGTGCTGTTTCGTGGACTTCGTTTAAGGCGATCCATGTATGTACACACATACATGGATGCATATTACATACGAAGTTAAATAAATATGTCCATATATAGTGTTTGTAGGTGTCTTCACGTTTGTAGTTTTTGCATAGTCGGTCGACCGTCTGTGTGGTGATGGTGGTCCTAAGTTCTTGCGACATATGCTTGTCGAAATTTCAAATGAAGTGATGCAACGGAAGCGGAAGTTTGTATTTGCACTTTTGCCGATTTTTGCTAAAATGCGCAAATTTCCTTCTACCTCACAACCTCTAACGAATAACAAAAACAACAGTCTGAATAAAAAATGTGCATGCGGCAAATCCTTGCCAAAATCAACCAAAACAGCTAAAGAGGATTGGAGGAACACAATTTTGTGTGCAGCGGCTTTGTTCCGCTACAATTCTTGTTTTTGTTAAGATTCGAGCCACATGCAAACAACCAAATAACTACCGAATAGCTCGTCCGCACACGTCAGGGATACCAACGCTGACAAGTCTATTCCTGAAAAAACTCTCCCATTTTAAACTATATTCCCCCATAAGAGTCTTTTTTTGCTATTTAAAGCACTGTCTTAATAAAAAACCTAACAAATAATATTCAAATTTCATTGATTTAGCACATAAATAGGCATATATCAAAAATCCTAAGAATAAAAATTGTCTACAAACAAAAAATATCCATTAAAAGACAACAAACGCAAAAGCGCTTTATGCAACGTAAATCAAAGTAGCGTCAAGCGATTCTAGTTAAGCGGTTGTTTGAATAAACTACGAATATGCAAGATATTTCAAAATCAATAACTAGTCAACAGGTGCAGTGCTTTAACAAATTAAGTAGTAGTTATTATCGAACTATGTGGAGTATGATTCTTTTGATTAAAAAACTATACTGAAAGTTGGCGAAGTCAATAGTCACAGTTTAAGTATTTAAAAACAAGACAAAATTTTGGACCAATCGGACCAAATGGAAGAAACGGTTGTTTGTTGGAAAACGCATAAATATAAACTACCAAGTCCGGGATTCTTCATCATCTGGTCGTATTACCAACTTCTGATTTCGACCGGAAGTAGGTTAAACAGCCTGGAAGTCCATTTCTGTGGAACAAGATACGTTACTTTTTTCAGAATGGTAGAGCTTTAAGTTAGCGAAAACCACAAAATTTTCAAAAACGAACAAAAATTATCAAAAAAGGTTTAAGTTTCATATTTTATACAGTCTGCTTAATAACATAATCGTAAAAATATAAATTTCCCACCACCTAAAATTTTACAATCCACAGATAAATCAATATACTAAACTTACATTGGAGTGATAGAAAAGCTGATTTTCATGACTTCACAAATAACAAGGGTTGTCAGCTAAATTGGTTTATTTAAGTTTACAGGTACTTTGGAGTAGAGACGGGCGCGAGACTAAATATTCAATACCGATGGGTGGGCCATACCGACATTAAATTTTGAGTTCTTGAACTCGCCCATACCGACGTTTTTCAGATTTGTACCGCGGGTCTCGGGGGTCCCGATATTCATCACTTGGATTTCAAATTAATTTTAAATAGTACGTATGTGCATATACAATTCAATAATTTTTTCTCCGTATATTTAAGCGCCGATGTACACTCACTTGGCCCGTAGTCATACAGGCGATAGTTTTTTTTTTTTGATTTTAAAAATTGCTTAGAGACAACAGTTTATGTTAAATCAACTTAAAAGTACGGTTGTCACTTGTTAAAAAAATAACCAACCAAAATCTGACAAAAATCAACCAAACTAAAAAAAAACAACCAACTTTGTTTTTCACGTATTTATTACGAACAGCAAAGCTTATTACAAAAAACAAAAAAATATTGAAATGCAAATTCATTTTTCATCTAACAACTAGTGCGCTCAATCACATTATTTACTTTTTACATGTATTTTATATGCAAATGTTACATTAAAATTAGGATTTTGAAAATCACAGTGTTTAAACTTCAACTTATGAAAAAATTCCCAGTAGCGAAATTGGTTGGTGTAATCGTCACTAATGAGGATTTATTGGCATTACATTCTGTGAATCCTAAGCGACATATAGCTGACAATGACACTGGTGACAATGTCATGCAGGTGTACCCCTATCAAACACAAATGTCTTGCAGCGGTCACATATAAAAAGTCTATTGCAGGAAATTGTTACTCGAATGCATCAATGATCACTACATGGCAAAATCATGCAGAGGCCATCAACGACCAAATTACCATTTTTATGAAAAAGTCATGAACGACTTAACGGAGCCCAAAGTCATTGAAGACTTAACATGGCCGTACACGACACTTAAGTGACTATTGCAAGACATTCGCTATGGGGTCTTATAGTTTACTTACATATGTATTTACATATATTTATCCTACATTTATATATGTATGCATGTTTAATCAGATCAACAAAAATTCAGTAGTTTTGGTTTTCAAGGAACGTCGTTTCGATTAAAATAATTTAAAAACAAGGAATTTTTATGCAAAAAACAAAACCGACTATAATTCTCATATAAAAATTTAAGATTATCGTTAATTTCTGCATGATCCAATGATCGGATTTAAACCGAATTAGTACAGGTAACATTTAAAAAAGGAATTATGGAAATCGGTTAACGTAGTCCAAAGTTAAGCGGTAACATACATAAAAAAAATATTCCGACGAATTGATAACCTTCTGCTTTTTGTGAAGTCGGTTAAAAACAGCCAAATGCGAGAAAAAACAACCAAATTCGAAAAAAACAAGTTTGGTTGGAAACAACCAACAGTGGCATCCGTTCTTAAAATAGCTTTTAGGAAAATAAGTTTGAAATATTGAAGTAGTCTCTATATATTTAAACGCAGCTGTGCATTAGCAGATAGCACTTATATTAATTTGAAAAAAATATATATTTGAAACATGGATGGAATCGGAAATGTCGGGAAAGAATTTTCGTTCCATTCCGCCCGCATTTTTTTAAACCTTCTCAATACCATCCACCCCGCCCCGTCCCGCGGGTCCCGATATTCCGCGCTTATCTCTTCCTTGAAGTACATTGTTATAAAATAATGTAAAAAAATATTTTTCAAAAACAAGCTTTTATTTAACATGTACAATCAAAAAAATAAAATAAAATAGTGTAACAAAAGATTTTTTAACAAGAAAATTTTGTTAAAACTGCATTCAGCTCAAGTACAGACCACACACACACAATATAATCTATCATACCAGTGCCTAAAACTTAACTACCTAGTTGGGCCGGCAAATTACGCTCTGCTATCACTATTTGTACACGATTTGTACATTTGTACACATTTGTATATTTTGGCAGTGACAGAGTGGTGTGGTTTAGAAATTTGAGTTCAGCTCAATAAAAGAATTTTCGAACAACACCACTCTGTACCTGTCAAAATGTACAAATCGAGTGATGCCTGCTTAAGATGAAGACAAACGTAGGGAGCTTCGAAAACATTAAAATTTAAAGCTACATTTAGGTTTTATGTTTGTTCTGTATCTGGAGATTTTTGCTAATTATTTGGAAATTTATATACACTTATATAAGAAAAGCATACCTGCTTTTGAATGAAGTAGTATATATATCCAGTATGGCAAGAATATATAGCATTCTGTGGAAACATATGTATATGTATGCCCATCGACCAGTTACAAAGCCGCCTAAATCGCTATTGTGACAAAAATGAGATTTGGTAATCTTGAACTTCAGGCATCGAGATTTATGCATAAGAATCGTAAAATCGTTACTAAAGCAAGAGATTTCTAAAATAATAGCTAGAGTAAATACCGCCTATCAAGGCAATGCCTACAAAAGAAAAACCGTTTTTTCGTTCTGATGTAAAATTTGAATGCAATTGGTCGGTGGGCGGTTTTGCAAAAACATCGACAATATGTATATCCATACATATGTACATATGTACACTCTTAAGACGAATGCAAAGGAAAATAAAATTTGTGTAACGTTGCTAGAGCAGATATGTCTAACACCAAATTATTTGATTAACAAAATTTTTGCGTAGAACGCTAAAACCGAAACCCAAACGCACTGCAGAGAGTTTCACGCTGTCAAACGACAACAATGGACTAAAATATAGATAACATAACATTTAGTAAAACTAAAACACAGCTGGTACAATAAAAAGAAATTAACTGCGTATAACAGTTAATTTTACTGTACAGACTTATCCAAATGTATGTATCTTTATCGTCTCTAGATACGAATAAAGACGCAAGCACAAAAGTTGACCGCGAAAATCGACGTATAAAAAAAAAAAAAACGGCGAAGAAAAACTCTTAACATAGGTGTCGGAAAGGCACAGAAAAACGCGTTAACCTCTTTGACGGAGAAGAAAGGAGAATATTCAACTAGGCTTACGAGTTACAGTATACAAATTCCGGAATGATGTTGAATCCACGTCTACATGTCTTTCTTCGCCGAAGTTTTTTCAAGCTATTTAAGCACTTTGGATGATGCCATGTTCCAACTTTTAGATGGAGAATACAATCGTTCTTCAAGGAGTATCAATCTACGATTCATACTTCGTGGGCAGGCACATAGAATATACTTGGGTTTCCTCCACCAGCCCACAAAACCTACAGTCCGTCTCTACAGAAAGACCCATTTAATTCAAATGGTACGTTAACTTGCAGTGTGCTATCAGGTATGCAGTAAGAGTTCTAAGTTCAAGGAGTTTTTCGGAGTTCCTCCTGGAACGAGTTATAAATCGCTTTGATTGTCTTATTCCCTTTTACTTCCGCCAGTGGGCAGCTATCTGAGACTATTCCCAGGCAGCTCCTAAGTAGTTCTGCAGTGTATCCTTTAGATGTACCACAGAATAGCTCGGGACCACGCAAGCAGTGTTTGGTCGCCACGCATTGCGAGACAGTCAGCCCTTTCGTTGCCTTCAAACCCTTCATGTCCCGAAACCCACCAATGCGTTACGATGGCCGTTTAAAAAGAGTCCAAGGCCTTTAACGCTGCCTGAGTATCTGACATAATATTTATTCTGGCCTCATATGCCTCATATGATGACATTCGCGAATACAGACTTCGATTGTGAAGACCTCCGCCTGGAATATAGTTGGGTAAAAGTCCATTGGCAGACTTTTCGGGAATCTTGGTCCAAGTATGTCATAAAGTAAATCGAGGGCTTATATTGAATACCCCCTATCTGCACTTTTCACAAAAATGGGATTCTGATATAAAAATCCACCTAGGACTTTACAGTCAGATATTAATGCTGACCTTGTATAACGCTTGACAGAATAACTTACTATTAAATTGCAAAGTCCGAATTAACATCAGTGGGTCCCAGCTGGGTTCAACATCACAAAGTACTTTTTGTGAAAATTGCACATAGAGGGTATTTATTGAATATAAGCCTTCGATATATGGATGTTCATACTGTATATTGGCAATAATAAGGATATATGTTTATACTTAGGAATCAGGTATATTTACATGTTTGCGGCCGCCGTTAAACGAACCCACCGGTGAAATATTCGTGTAAAACAGGTTGGTAAAAAGTTTGAAGATACATATTTTCCATTTTTCGCAAAGAATTATCACGGAACCTACCAAAATCCAATCAAACCTACCAACCTATAAAATGGAAAACACCCTACCAGTTTTGGTAGCAAAAGCCTATGTTTGGCAACACTGACACTAAGCTCCAGTTAAACATCATTATCGACGTCACCTACAGGGTTGCCACTGACGAAAAAAATACTTACCATCCACTCGAAAAAAATTTGCCAAATCTGGAAAATATCTACCAATAACGTTTTTATAGTTATTTGATATAAACTATAGTTTTGTTATATTTTTTATTTATTTTAATTAAGACTATAGTTTATTTACTTTTTTTATTATTGCAATAAGAATTAAAATTGTTTTTAAGGAACTTTTTATTCAACTAATTATATGGTATTTGAGATCATAATAATGTCATATTCTGAGTTTCCTTGAACCAAGAGCGAAAGTGATGAAACTGAAGGCAACAACGATAAACACAGTGATTCAAAAAAAGCACTTGGTGATTTTTATTTTAATATTCACAATGTTTTTCAAGTAAAAATGTCTTGTTGCTTTAACTAAATCCATAAAAATCAAGGAGTAAAGCTATATACAACAATTAGAAAAATTGGAAAAATTTTCGTCTTAATTTAGAATTATTTACTCTGAATTTTTAGAACAATTTAAGGTATGGAGTTTTGTAGCAAATAATATTTGAGTATACTTTTTTAATTTTTTCCGCCAGCCTTTTGTGGCCTTTTTTTATTTAACAATTTCCATTCATAAAAAATGGCGTTGATTTAATTTTTTTGCGAACAATCATAGTGCGTATTTACATACCAGTCAATTTTTTCTTTTTATTTAAATAATCATTTAAAATATTTAGGCAATCAAAAGCTCCTCGGGATTCCAGTAGAATGACTTTTGAATGGAGCACGATATGTTCGCCTTATATCGATATACATTTATACGTATGTAAGTATATAAAAAGTGTGCAAAGAAATTTATAATGTAAACATAACTACGAAAAATAAATCGGGAACGAAAAGTTCAACAAAAATCTACCAAAATGAGAAAAAACTTACCTTTTTACCATCCTAAATTTTTTCTACCAATTTTGGTAACAATTTACCAAAGTGGCAACCCTGGTCACCTACTCTCTGTTATATGCATAGGAGTAGCGCTCTGTGAGCAAACAGCTCCTATAAAGTTTATAGTACTACCCAGCAAAAAATCGGTAATCGCTTTTAGTGGTAACGTGTTCTAGAAGGCATAGCGTTATGTTGCCTTTGAATTTTTTCGCTTCTTTTAGGCATTGCCGGTAATGCAAAGTAGAATGTCCAACAATATTTTATTTATTTCGCTTCTTTGTTTGATTTCGGGGAATGCAAAGTAGAATGTCCTATAATATTTCTTTTTTAATTCGTTTCTTTGCTTCATTTCCGGAAATGCAAAGTAGAATGTCCTACAATATTTTATTTGTTTCGCTTCTTTGCTTCATTTCAGGGAATGGAAGGTAGAATGTCCTACAATATTTTTTTTTTAATTTCGCTTCTTTGCTTCATTTCGGAGAATGCAAAAATATAATGAATATCCAAAAATTCTTTTTCTGCCTTTACTTTCTGTGAAAATTTGTCTCACATAAAAATCATGTTTTGCTTTGTTCAATTTGCAGCGAAGTTGAAGTACAATGAAGTGAAGTACAAGAGTGTGGAAGTACAATTTTAAGCTTAGTTAAATATGCATGTATGTACATACCGATTTTTAAGAAAATCTAAATACCTAAATAAATACATATGTATGTATAAAAGCTGATTTATAAAAATTTTAATTAATTTTAATCTTTTAAGACATTTTCTGATTTCAATTTAATATAAATAAGTATGTACTTATCTAGGCATTCTACATTAGTTTCTCTGTAAGGCATTCTTTGTTCGCTTCTCTGGATTCTGTTTATCCATGCGTTCTCCCTTCGTTTGAAGGTAATGCTGCGGGTAAGGGCTTACCTCCAATGACATGCCCATGTTAAAATAAGGCCTTCTTGAAGCGAAAGGGTAAGCGATTCCCATCGCCTAGCTCGTTTCCACTTTCGTTTCTGTGGTAATCGTGTTTTTTGCTGGGTAGTTACTGAAGTTTTTTCGCATGCGGGATAGTGGAAGTATGTACTCTTTTAAGATGCATTCATGTGCATTATGCGTGCTTTTTATCGCATCTCTGTAATTCACTAGCTCCTTGAATGAGGAAACCAAATTATGTAATTATTAACAGATGTGCCTAGAAGGGCCATGTTAAACACAGTTGAAGCTAATTTCCGGTATTTCTCTTACTAGCACCTGAAACTACACTTATTATTTACTAGCGCCGGCAGCTTTAGCAAATTTATAGCGTTTTTACGTTCTTTGGCAAATTACGCTCTGTTAGCCATAAGTTTTTCAGCGTTTTGACCGCCTTTGTATCAAGACCCCTGTACCATCTGGGGAATTAATTTATATTTTAAATTGCATTGTCATCGTGAATGGAACTTTGGTGAAAGTCTGGCTTCTCGGGATGTTAGTTTAAAATCGATTGGAAATCTCCGCGGGATGAGCAAGTTAAATAAAAGCTTGTAAAAATAGTGGTGTGAAAAATCCAAAATTTAAATGTATCTATTATTTGATTAAGAGTAAGTAAAATGCAGAAGAATCATTAATCCCACAGCTTCACAAATATATATATATAGAATCATTTTCTTATTTTATACGAGCATGGATGTACTACATATCTAGTTTCGGTGTTTCATTGGGAAAAAATGTTTTGCTTAGAATTTAAAAATGCATGAACTGCATGTGGTAATTTTTTAAACATTTAACTTCACAATGAGAAATTTTTACTGAAATGTATAATTTGATATATGTGACACTATTCTTAATAAAAAACTATGCGACGAATTCGCCTGTATATCAAATTCCCTCAAAATGTGAAGGCATTCTCACATTCCCACACAAAGTTCCAATTCCAGTAAATTAGTGGAATTCTCCCCCAGTTGGCATCACTGGCACACATCAGAAAAATATCAAAAACAAAAGCCTGAAACATTTACCACAAACCATCGGTTCCATTCGTTTATCCGCGCCCGATCGCGCATCTGCCCTCTAATGATGGTTTGTATTTCTGCTTTCTAATTAATTGAAAGGGGACTTTTTCTTGCACTACTGTAATGTGCTCCCATGCGCAGTACTACTGCCTGGCTGGTAGGCTAATAAAAGCGCCGATGTCGATATATGGCGGTGTGTGATGATAATGATTGTGATGCTGGTAACGGTAATAGTAATGGCAATGGTAATTGCTATAGCAATGGCGCGAGTAATGGCTATAACTCCGGGGGTGTTGCCTATCTCTTCTGATGTGGTTTGTTGTGTTAACACAGTGGCGGCCAAAGCATTTCAATCGGTTGATTTCATTAGCCTCTTTATGTCAACTGTAATTGAAAATTAGTTCGAATATTCGCAATCGCTCTTATTTGGGAAAGCCTTTACTCAGGTGTCTTGCGGTTATTGCATACTTTTTTTTAACCATGCCGGGATATCTGTACACTATGTTGGCAGAGTGCAATGTTAAAAAATTGGTTTACCTGGCTCTTAGCTGATTGCATTAACTTCCCTGCCAACTGGGACTGTGTTAACTACAATTTCTCATTATACATACGTTAACTCGTTTGCTCGGGCAAAGCCAGAAAACTGCACATTTAAGGATTAGCCTAAAGATTTAACAAATAGAGTAAAACTAAATGGAAATGGAATATTATACCTTATACACACTGTTCCTGAATTAGTTAAAAGTTCACTAAAACGTACGACGAAAATTGAAAATGCAACTTTGTTCGTTATCACCTACGTAACCTAAATCCATTTTCACTCAAATCGTATCAGCTTATTTTTGCGAAATATTGACATTCAAGAATTGCAAAATTAAAAAAATTTCAGAACAAACTTTTGTTCTCATATTTTTGTTTAATTTGTGGGATATAATTAAGATAACAGTTATAAGTAACTATCTGAACAGCCCTTGGCTCGTTACTACAAAATTCTTTTGCAGAAAATCGTTAATATTGTATTTCTTGTTTTGATGTATTTTTAATAAATATTGCTAGCGATTCAATACGCTCTGATTTAATAAGTAATTGTATAATACATTCCGGAACTGAAAGTGTGTGTAGGCAAGTTGAGTTTTATTTACAAATATACAATACACCATGTCGTATTACCGAAGTCATGAAGAAAACAGAAAATAAGTATATGCACAATGTGGAAAAAATACTGTTGGGAAAAAAGTAAGCCGAATTTGTTAAACCTGCAATAAAATGAATAAAACAAAATAGGTAGAGGAATACGTTTTTCGTTAAAATTACTAAAAGCCATATAGTGAAAGAAAAGCTCTAATGAAAGCCTAACTTATTATATTTTATTCATTTTGGTGCAGTTTTAACAAAATTTTCTTGCTAAAAAATCTTTTCTTACACTATTTTACTTTATTCTTTTGATTGTACATACATGTTAAATAAAAGCTTTTTAAAAAAAATATTTTTTTTTTTACTTTATTTTATTTAACATTTTTTATTACTTTTGAAAGTTGAGCGCATCTTGTGTTTAAAGAACTTTTTATAAACAAGTTATTTTTAAGCAAAAAACACATCCGACTTCAATTGTCATATACAAATTTAAGAGCATCGTTAATTTTTTCATGAGCCAATGATCGGATATAAACCAAATTACGGGACGACCCGCGAGATACCATCTTTCCGATCAAAGTTATGCGATAGCATATAAAAAAAAAAAATCCTACGAACTGATAAGCTCCCGCTTTTGAAGACGGTTAAAAATGTTTGAGTTCTTTGGTAATTTTATATAAAAAGTGCAATTTATGAAACTATAAAAATTATATTTATTTACTACATACTGTACATAAAACTTGCATAAATGTATTTTAAGAGCATATTGGGCCGTACGAATAAAAATAAGCAATTGCTTTTTCTTAATATTTCAGACCTTTTACTCGATTTATTCAAACAAAAGTGAAGTAGCAGGTATGAAATTTTAAGAAAAAGCAATTGCTCAGTTTTTATTCATACGGCCCATTAGTTGAAGCGAATTTTAAGTGATATATCTATAGAAGTATAAGCCCCTCCCAAAATATATTCCTGGGTGCGCCCCTGAGATCAAAGCATTTTTCAGTCAATTGAACAAATTCGACTTACTTTTTTCCCAACAGTATTTTTCTTCCACATTGTGCATATACTTATTTTCTGTTTTCTTCATGACTTCGGTAATACGACATGGTGTATTGTATATTTGTAAATAAAACTCAACTTGCCTACACACACGTTCAGTCCCGGATTGTATTATACAACTACTTATTAAATCAGAACAACAGTATTTTTCTTCCACATTGTGCATATACTTATTTTCTGTTTTCTTCATGACTTCGGTAATACGACATGGTGTATTGTATATTTGTAAATAAAACTCAACTTGCCTACACACACGTTCAGTCCCGGATTGTATTATACAACTACTTATTAAATCAGAACAACAGTATTTTTCTTCCACATTGTGCATATACTTATTTTCTGTTTTCTTCATGACTTCGGTAATACGACATGGTGTATTGTATATTTGTAAATAAAACTCAACTTGCCTACACACACGTTCAGTCCCGGATTGTATTATACAACTACTTATTAAATCAGAACGTATTGAAACGCTTATTAAAAATAAATTAAAACAAGAAATACATTATTAACGATTTCTTTGCAAAAAAATTATGTGTTAAAGAGCCAAGGGATGTTCAGATAGTTACTTATAACTGTTATCTTAATTATACCCAACGAATTAAAAAAAAAAATATGAGAACAAAAATTTGTTGTGAAATTTTTATAATATTGCAATTCTTGAACGTCAATATTTCGCAAAAAAGGCTGATACGATTTTGATGAAAATGGATTTAGGTTACGTAGGTGATAACGAACCAAGTTGCATTTTCAATTTTTGTCGTACGTTTTAGTGAACTTTTAACTAATTCAGGAAAAGTGTGTATAGCTGCTGGGCTCTCACTATTATTAATATTTATTAGAGAAAACCAATATTATTTGTCGTTTCGCTGTAGGACTTGGTATGGCTCTTCGTATGGCGACTGCAAATGCCGGCGAACGGCGTCTTTTCTCAACTCTTTTCGATAAAAAACGACGGCATTCGGGTTCGAAGGCTGCTCACGAATTCATTTTCTTTTGCGATGCCGTTTTGAGAAGGATCGACAAATTCCCCTGGGAGTCTGATACCGCAGCCATGCGTCCTTTCTGCTGGAGTCGATCCTAGGTCTTCGTTGTAACAAGATCGGTATCCCATTAGAATCAGTGGTAATACGTCGACTCACTGCTCCGTTTGAAAACATTTCACCGCGGTTTTCAGTGTTCGGTGGAAAAGCTCGATGAGTCCATTTGCAGCTGGGTGATAGGCTGTAGTTTTACGGTGCTGGATGCCGAGAAGTTTATTCCGGTCCCGGAAAGGCGACGGCTCGAATTGGCATCCCTGGTCGGTCGTTGCTTTCACTGGGACCCCGAATCTCGCTATCCAGTTAGAATAAAATGTGAAAGCGACCTCTTCGGCTGTGATTGATGCTATAGGATATCCTTCGACCCACCTCGTAAATCTATCTATGCAGGTGAGGCAGTAATGAAATCCTCGATTTGGCGGTAAGGGACCGATGATATCAATGTTGACGTGGTCAAACCTCCGTTCTGCCAAAACGTAAACTGCGATCGGCGATTTGTTGTGCCAACGTGTTTTCGCCTTTTGGCAGCGTATGCACCTTCTGGTCCAATCGCGGCAGTTCCGGTTCATGTTGGGCCAAACAAACTTTTATGCAACAAGTTTTGATGTCTTGGCAGCGCCGGCGTGGCATATGTTTTGGATCGATTCGAAGGCTGGTCTACAAAACGGCTCTGTTATGAAAGGGCGTGCTTTACTTGTGCTGATATGACAGAACAGTTCTGCTGAAGCGCCGGGGATTTTCAATTTTACTAATTGTAGACTTGGGTCTACGTTGCAAAACGTTTGGAGTTCGTTGTTGTTTAGCTGGTGTTTGGCCAGTNACGGGGATTTTCAATTTTACTAATTGTAGACTTGGGTCTACGTTGCAAAACGATTGGAGTTCGTTGTTGTTTAGCTGGTGTTTGGCCAGTTCGTTTTAATCGATGGTTTGGTTGACGTGAATGGCTTCAACTCTCGAAAATGCGTCGACAGTAACGTTTTCCTTTCCCGATACATAGCGCATATCTGNTTTAATCGATGGTTTGTTTGACGTGAATGGCTTCAACTCCCGAAAATGCGTCGACAGTAACGTTTTCCTTTCCCGATACATAGCGCATATCTGTTGTGGGTTGACTCACGAAATCGAGATGCCTGATTTTTCTTGGCGACGCACAATGGGCCATATGACGACATTAGCCGGGAAAAAAATCAAAGTGGAATTTTGATGTTTTGATAATACCAACTTGTTAAGAAATGTCCAATTACATAGAGAAAATTATCCTTTGGTGTTTTAAAGCCCACTTTG
Source organism: Rhagoletis zephyria (assembly GCF_001687245.7). Lineage (NCBI taxonomy): Eukaryota > Metazoa > Arthropoda > Insecta > Diptera > Tephritidae > Rhagoletis > Rhagoletis zephyria. The sequence continues at coordinate 1,203 of NW_016165083.1, read as the reverse complement.
GTAGTTTTTTCGTAGGTCTAATTTGATATTTTGAAACTTTGTTTTCTAAAANCCTTCGGTGTTTTAAAGCCCACTTTGGTAGTTTTTTCGTAGGTCTAATTTGATATTTTGAAACTTTGTTTTCTAAAAATCACGCAAATCAAATAGACATTTTTGAAAAGTGGTGTGTAGTTTGGTGATACTCTTTTTTATGAAATAAAACAAATAATATGTGATGAGGGACGTAGCTAGAGTAAAAAGTAGAGTAAAGTTAGGCGTTTTTTCGTCAAAAAATATGAAAAAATTTGAACTTTTTTGGATAGTCTAAACATTGTATTGTCATGTATTTTCCTTAAAATTTTTTGTGAAGCTCTTCATCATATCTTCCTTTAGATACTACTTAAGCCAGACTTTGCACGACCTTGCAACAATGTCAAANAAAAAGTGGTGTGTAGTTTGGTGTGCCAGAACGCTGAAAAGAATGCATTTGGCATAAAACCCGATACTCTTTTTTATGAAATAAAACAAATAATATGTGATGAGGGACGTAGCTAGAGTAATGTGTCAAAGTTAGGCGTTTTTTCGTCAAAAAATATGAAAAAATTTGAACTTTTTTGGATAGTCTAAACATTGTATTGTCATGTATTTTTCTTAAAATTTTTTGTGAAGCTCTTCATCATATCTTCCTTTAGATACTACCTAAGCCAGACTTTGCACGACCTTGCAACAATGTCAAATTCCATATTATATCAAGCAGAGTCTGTACGAAAAAATTTACTTATTTAGTTACCCAAAGTTTCAAACAAGTGAAGTGGTTTGTGGTCAGTTAGATTGAAAAATTGGTGTCCTTCCAGCATGTGACGGAAATACTTTACGCTTTTATATGTGGCAAGAAGTTCACGATCGTATGTACTTGGGATGCTGCGAATGTGGAATTTTAGACATCCGCGGATTATTAAATTATTGGAATCACGGACGATAAAGGTCTCTCATCTGCTTAGTTCCCGAGTGACTTCTTGAAAATTTTCATCTGTAATGACTTGTTTGTAATTAGCTTTTTATAAGCTGAGCTCGAGTTTTCCTAATTCACATTGTCGCTGCAATGCAAAAAAGCCACAACTTACTAGTTTTTTTTTTGCATAAGTCCCCTCGACTTATGATTCAATGAAATGCACCATAATCAATCAAAAAGTGAATTTTGGATTTTTGATTAGTTATCTACGG
>NW_016165082.1:3901-28939 GCF_001687245.7 Rhagoletis zephyria | reverse complement strand
TGGGCGCCATTTTATCTTTGTCGTGTACACTTGTCGCCCCTTGTCACATGGATAACTAGATATGAAACTCTCCCATTTTTTCTGAGAGCGCGCCCAGGAACTCGTTTTCGTACTTGGTAGCACTGCCAATCCCTGGGCAGATAAACAGCTAACACGCGAAGTGGCGTGCTACCACTACATGTTTGGAAAATGCAACACATTGAATTCAGTGGATTTCTTCTTCCCGCATTTTTTAATATTACTATAAAACAGTATTTGTTACTAAACGCGATTTTACTGGCAATATAAACGTTGTGTTTAATCAAAAGTTTCTCCATAAGTTTCTCTATAAATGCCCATACATGTTTTCGTCACAGTGGCTCTACTGGACAATGTTATAAAAAATACACACTTTGACAGCGCTCTCACGAGAAAAAGAGTTTCATATCTAGTTATCCATGCCTTGTCAGGCCACCATTGTGGTTTCCCTGGCTAGCTCAGTAATTAGGTGGTCCGGATCCTTAACCCTTCCCACAATGGGGCCGGGTGGACGTGGCGACTCGTCCACTGGCATATCTCACCCACAGGAAGCCCACCCATCCATGGAACGCCAGACGTGTCTCCTTGCGGCCTCCCTTTTGCCATGCTCCAATGCCCAACACCCTCTTGTCATCTTTGCCTCCCCAGCTTAAGGGATTAAGTCCACATTTTAAATACACAACAAAATTTATTACAAAACATTGTATGGCTGCAATTTAGTTCGGCATCCCGGAGTTCTGCATTAAGGTAGCTATGGAACGGTAGAGGGAGTTCTCCTGATTGCAAATATATATACTTTTAGCAGCAGCAGGCTTATAGTTTTTAAGTTATTTGTTGTTAAAGTTTGTAAATTGAACTAACGTCTCGGCGCTATTTCACACAATAAACACTTAATTATGTACACACTTCGGCAATATAGTTGCATTAAAACCCCGGCCTGAGATTTCCACTTTAATATACAATTCTTAATTAATTAATTAAGTAAAACGCGTTTATAAATGTCTTCACAAACGTTTCCACATTTCACAAACAAGCAGAAGTAACAGTGGCTGACAGAAACACAAAATGTGTGCTACCATACGTTAAAAAAATACACAAATAAGTGCGTATAATTAGGGAGTATAAGTGTACAATACGTTGCTCTTATTAAGAATAATAATATTAGGATCGATAGGGGTCTTACTCCTGATCATAACGGTATAATTTTTTTCGGGTGGCGTATAAGTGCGTGATAATTATAAAAACTTACTTAATTTACTAAAAATAAATCATAAATGTAAAAAATATGTTTACATTTCATTGTGCGGGGTTTTAATGCAACTATTTTGCCGAAGTGTGTACATAAATATAGTGTTTATTGTGTGAAATAGCGCCGAGAGGTTAGTTCAATTTACAAACTTTAACAACAAACAACTTAAAAGCTATAAGCCTCCTGCGGCTAAAAGTATATATATTTGCAATCAGGAGAACTCCCCCTACCCCCCCATAGCCACTTTTTTTTGTACGCGGGGGATGCCAAACTAAAATTTTCCCCATTATATAAACATAAGAATTTAAAAACAGAAAAAAAGGAAATCAATAAATTTAAGATCGGTTTCAGACCGCCACAACAAAAAGGAACCAATCAAATTAACTGTTAAACACGTCTGTCAAACAATATTGAAAACCTTCCACCTACCTACAAGAGCTCTTTTCGGATGGTGTGAAGGGTTTCCGGGAGCCGGATATTCCCCGCTCAGAAGATACTACAATCTACCCTTTTGTTTGGGTTCTTCTTGCCTGGCGGGCGCAAAGCAAAAAAAAGTGAAAGTATACGTGTGTACAAACTTATTAACAAATCACATAAGCAACTAAAATGTATGTTCGTATATATTACAAATAATTAATTGTTCTGTAAAAAAAAAATATTTTGGGACTATACGTGGGACGCGCAGTGTAACATCTACTCCCAATGATTGTGTTATAGCATGCCGGTAGTGGTCTCGACTGACCCCTTACGCAAACCGGGAGGCTGGTTCTTTGCTTCTCGTTCCGAGCTTTAACAAAATTCCCTTTGGAAAATATTTCCCTCGCACAAAAGCTTTTGTACAGAATTTTACAATACTTAAGCCTTGCACTCACCAGCGAACTGTGCGTGCCCTTTTTGCCTTCACACTGAAGTGGTCCACCTTGATCTCCTGGCTCACTAGGGACACACAAAAATTTACACTACCACCTGACAAAATCTATCTTTTCATCACTTACGTGTCGCTGGGGGGCTCTTCCACGGGTCTAATGCTTCGGGCCTTATCTGGTCGTCACCGGTGCTGACCAATCCTCCTACCTTGGTGAGGGTAATCTTGGCTTCTCCCTCCCCTTGCCTATGATGGTCACGTCATTCCGGGCGCTTAAAGTTGATTGTGGGCTCTTCGCCTACACTCCTTCTCACAATTCTTTTGTTTTCGTCTCGCGACTTTTACGACGCGTTTAATGTGTATTTTTTTTATAAATATTTTTTGTTTCAATAAAAAAAAATGCTTGCACGTTACTGCACTTACACAAAATGCTGCCAAAAGAAAAACACAAAGGCTCAACTTGCGCGCACTGTATGAGCGTTGCAATGACACCGGCGATTATTTTCTTGCGGAACTCAGGCGACCCCCTTTTATAGACTATTTGTCAGGTCCCCATGTCTTCTAAACACCGTTCTTTCCGCTTTCATCATTGTTGCGATCCGGCCAATCGTGGTATCGCGCACCCTATTGCTATCCCTCTCCTCGAGATTTTCCCCAAACTCTCCAAACTACAACTTTAGTCTGACCACATTTTTCCATAAAAAGCTTCACAATTTCCCTTTTTGGCACTTCTGCTTTGTCTGACGTTTCTACGTGAGAACAAACATAAAGTCAGCGCTGGGTACATAAATAAAACATGGTATTTTAATTTGAATGATTTATTATCGGCATTAACTCTTTCAGGCGGCCCAGGGACAGCTACTGTGATATTTAGGCAAACGCCGAACGTGGGGAACACCCATACCCTGACAAGATTCATCGGAAAATCCAAATGGTTTGACGAACCCAACGAATCATGAAAGCAAATAAAATCAGGGGTCCCAGAGAAAGCGTATCAAAATGGCGCTTTCAGCACTAATTGGGTCCTGCAACATACCCAGGCGACGCTTCTACCAACCAACCAACCTTTTTTTTAAAGCAGGTGATAAATGCCAAATTTGCAACTACAGACCTATTTCTAAACTCACTAACTTTGCTAAATTGTTTGAAAAAGCTGTTAGTACTAAAATGATCTTTGCAATTAAGCCGTTTATATCTATTTCCGACTCTAAATCAGGCACTTGCCGCGTTAAGACCTGTTATTTTTCTAGGTGGTGTTTAAATTGCAAATATCTATTTAAATACTCGCTAATACATATAAGCACATAAAGTTTTATACGTGTATTAGGAACAACAAAAACACTAAGTCTTTTTGAAAAGGAAAAATGAACGGGGTCACCCCCCCATAGGAATAGGTCCGAGACCTAGATCCTGACGTTAATCTTTCTGGCGAAAAGACAAACCGCAAACGGATAAGGACCGACGATTTCACACCGCTTCCGGAAATTAGGCAGAATGACGACCAAATTCCCAGGTATCTGATCGCAACTGCAACGGGACACAAAATTGGTGAAAGTGCATCAGGAAAAATAAACGAAATCCGCCCACTAGCGTCTACAAGTGTTCCAAATTGAAAAAGGACTACAACACATAAGCAAAGATTACACTGAGGTTAAGGAACTAAAATCAGGTGACTTGCTTATAAAAACATGAATCTAAAGGCAGCCGAAAAGTTCATCAAAGCAACACATATCGACATTGTACCCGTCAAAATATCGTCACATAAATTTTAAATTCTACACAAGGCCGAATCTTTTCTAAAAACATAATACATCTCACAGAAAAAGAATTAGTTGAAGGTTTAGCGAATCAAAAAGTAAGCGAAATAAAAAAACTCACAAAAGTCATAGACGGAGTGGAAACGCCAACTGGAGCTGCCATTGTCACGTTTGACCTAATTCGCAGACCGGAAAAAATGTGTTTAGGATGGGAACGGGTAAATGTATAGAATATATTCCGAACCCAATGAGATGTAAGACATGCCAAAGGCTGGGACACACAAGAAATACTTGCAGAAACCTTGAATTATGTAAAAAGTGTGCCATACCACCTCCGCATGAAAACTGTTCGAGAACATTTTGCGTCAATTGCAATAATGAAACACACGCTTCTGATGACCTTTCTTGTCCTAGCTTCATTAAACATAAAACGGTTAACAAAATAAAAATTGACCGTAGATGTACAATTCGCGACGCGTGGAAGTTATACAACAGTAACCCAAATGCATACCAACTAGAGCCCAGAAAAACGCAAAATACCAAACCAACATTATCGGAAGTTATAAAAAGCACACAACAGTCTATTCCAATAACAATGTCATCGAAAGATAACTCTCCAAAAGAAACATCAACCACTAACTTTAATCAAAGGAAACAGACAAAGATAACAATAATACAAAAAAAATCTTACCAAAAAGCACTGGCACCATTCCCCGAACAAACAACACAACTCAAACCAAAACAAAAAATAATTACTCAAGCGAAAAAAGGAAAGATACATCAGCATACATCAGCGATATGGAAATGTCTCCTGTTACAAATGTATACAGCGGACACTCAAACACATACACAACATTCACTACTCCAACTACAAACACATATTCACTTTCATAAATATATACTCATCTCCCACCACAACTACTACAAACAAAAACCACTCAACTACAGCATCATCTATTGACAACAATACTAACAATGAAACAAACCACTCGACAGAAACTCATATGGATGTATCTCCCTTAACAAGTCTCACACAAAACTTAATACAAAATAGTAACTATTATATTCCTACAAAAACAAACGATACAGGGCACTTAGATTCCGAATAAGAAACAATCAAAATCCCCACTCAATCTGTATATGTAACTCTTCTCAACTTCTTGATACTACAGTGGAATATACAAGGATTTATCAACAACAAATATGCGCTAGAATTATTGGTTTCCAGACACAAACCGGATATCATAATGCTACAAGAAACTCACATTATTCAAAAAAACTTACACCTTCTAAATCTCCCACATTACAAAGTTTTTCATCATAACAAAGATTACCAATATGCTAAATCAGGAGTTGCTTTCTTGATTAAAAACACTTTAAGTGTATCTAACCACAATGTTTCTAATAACAATCTACTGCACCATTCCTTAACCGTGCGGGGACTGACTGATCTGCATTTAACTAACATATATAAAGAAATAGATGTATACATGACAACGCAGCTACTTGACAACATACCGGAGTATAGCACAGGTTATCACCTAATCCTTGGGGACTTAAACTCACACAATACATTGTGGGGGTCACTTATCACGAACAGAAACGGGAAACTATGGGAGGAATTTGCGGACATGAGAAATTTGGTTTGTCTTAACGATGGCTCACCTACACTACTAAACACCAAAAATACACTCACGGCCGTGGATGTCGCTATGGCCGATTCAGAATTAGCATCGGTGCTCTCTTGGAAATGTTCCCCAGATGGAAGTGACCACTTCCCAATTTTAATTTTTAATGGTATCACTACTGGCTTAAAAAAATTTAAACCAGGTTTTGTGGATGGTAAAGCAAACTGGGAACTTTTTGCACATAAAACCGAAGAAATAAATAGTAAGTTTATTGAATCGGTTAATATTAGCCAAGAAGCCGCGAATATAAAGAAAATTATTAGGGCGTCAGCAAACGAATCGATGCCAGTCAAAAAACAGATAAGTCATCATAATAGTCCCGCTTGGTTTAACCCTGAGATAGCTAAACTGATCCTACGGAAAAACGCTGCGTGGAACACGTACAAACAAAAACGCAGTCAAGTTAACTTAATTAATTATAAGAGATCGTGTGCACAAGTTCGCCGGTCATGCAAACAAGCAAAGAAAAATACTTGGGAAAAGTTTGTAAATTCGCTCAACCCGTCAATGGACACAAGAACTTTATGGAGAAAAATAAGAAATATCAAATCCAAACAGAACACAAATTTCCCACCGATATTCACGAACAACAATTGTATAACACACCCGCAGATGATAGCCGACGAATTCGCAAGAGTTTGGAGCTCCCTTGGTTCGGATCAATCCTTCGACCAACAAATAATAAAAGAAAAACAAAATTTAAAAATTGAGGTACTTACTAAAGAAAACACAAGCCTAACCCAACACTTTAGTGAAATAACATTAAAAGATCTCATTGAGGCAACAAAAAGTCCAAAAGGTACAACTCCAGGAATAGACAAAATAACATATTCAATGATAAGTCACTCGCACATCTCTCTAAAACTACGTCTATGCCGATTGTATAGCAAAATCCTACAAACGGGGGTTTATCCGCACTATTGGAAATGTGCTATTTTATCACCAGTCCCTAAGCCTTACAAAAGTCCTAACACAGTGGAAGGGTATCGTCCGATTTCACTCATCTCAGTATTAGCGAAAGTTTTTGATAAAATCTTAGCCCGGAAAATACGCGAAAATTGTAATGCTTTTCTCCCTCCAGAGCAACACGCCTTCTTACCACAGCACGGGGTTCAAACCCTTTGTCATACTTTGGAAACAGTGCTCAAAAATAATATAAAAAGAAATAACCATAGTGTCGTACTCTCAGAAGACATAGAAAAGGCTTTCGATAGGGTCACAGCCACAGTAACGATAAAAGAGCTGGCAAGTTGGGGGTTACCAACCCAAGTTTTAAAAATAGTCTACTCGTTCATGTCACACAGGAGGTTATCAGTTCGCGTTGATGGATTTATGTCCAAATACCTTAATCTTGTCAACGGCTTACCACAAGGCTCTCCCCTATTAGTTGTGTTATTCACAGCATACTCCTGCTCACTAATCAAGCAGATAAAAAACACAAACGGTCTAGACTATATAGGGATATACGCAGACAACATTTTTGCGGTCTCCTCTGGATCTTCAGAGCAAATAAACAGTAGTCTAAATGACCTCAATAATAAAATACAGCAATGGGGTAAAAATACAGGAGCGGTAATACCACTAACCAAAGCAGAAGCTTTACATAATTGCAGAAAACACAAGTGCTGTCTCTCAGAAATTAATATTGGCCATAAAATTATTGCTTTAAAACCCAAATTGACAATCCTGGGAGTCACATTCTCAAGAAATGCGTCGTGGAACGAACACATTAACGCCATTTGCGATAAACTCAAAAAGTCAACAATCTCCTAAAGATCTTTTGCACCAGAAAGAAAGGACCACACATAGACACAGCAATCTCCATTTGTAGAACTATTACGGAGGGCATAATTCAACATGGGCTGACTATATACGGATGGACATCCGAAAAAAACAAAAGCAAAATCAACGCTGCCTTGAACAGATGCTTCCGGACAGCGTCAGGACTTCTCCCTGGTACACCCCTGGAGGTTCTCAGGATAGAAGCACGGTATCACGAGTTTGACTGGATATTGCAACGTAGGTCTGTCAACCTTGCCGCAAAAGCTCTAACTTTGAAAAACCACTCTCTGCACGAAACATTTTGGAGTTTAATTAGCAACACAAATACTAGAAGAGGAATCAGGACTAGTGCTGTAGAAAACATTATAAGGCTCCTAGCAGAAAACAAAGCACCAATACCAGTTAAACCAAAAGGCAGCAGCAATGCATTAAGAACAAACTTAGAAATAGACTTAAGTCTATTGGAATTTAAAAAGAGCAATACAACCGGAGCAATCTACAAGCAATCGTTTTTCCAAATAGTAAACGATTTCTGTCCGCAACTAACTATCTTTACAGATGGTTCTCAGCAAAGGGGTATAACTACATACGCGGTAGTTGAACAAACGGCAACGAACTCGTTCAAAACCTTAAGGCAAGCGCTGTTGCCGCCGCATGCAGGTATTTTTAATGCAGACTTGTGCGCAATACAGCAAGCTATCAAACACGCAGCATCAACAAATCTCAAAGCTTTAATATGATCCGATAGCTTAAGCGTTGTTAAACATCTTGCATCTACCAGAAACAGCAATTTAATTCAGCATGTACTCAATCAATGCCCTATAATAAAACTATTGTGGCTGCCAGGTCATGTCGGAATAAAAGGAAACGAGGTGGCTGACAGCAAAGCCGTCGAGGCTTTGTCGCTTCCATTAACAACAGAAGTTCCCTGCCTAAGTTCTATTATAACCAACTTTTACTACAACATGCAAGAAGAAGACCACCAGGAAAAATGGAAGGAGTCAAAATCATTTCTGCGAATGCACAATGAACTTCCGAAACGTCCCAACTATTGTAAAAACTTCACCCGGGAAGAATGCATTAAAATTGCTAGAATGAGGACAAATGCCACTATCTTCAATACCGCACACTATTACAACGGAAACAACCCGAAGGAGTGCTCTAACTGCCGCACCACATTAACGGTGCAACATATGCTGCAACAATGTCTAACATCGAAAGTGGCCGGACCAATAGACTTTGCATTAGACTGTAGCAAAACAGACACCATCGATATAATTAGCAACGTTTTAAAAATCCACAACGTTTACCACGAAGTATAACAAATAGGGTTACAAAATACCACATACTTAAATAATATTAATTGAAAACAGGGAACAAAATGGTCTTTGAAACCAGGTCCCCTATATTTTAAATAACTTATAAATTAATTTATAAGTTATAGAAAAATAAATAAATAAATATCTATTTCCGAACATGGTTTTATCCGTGGACGCTCAACTGTTACCAATCTAGCAGCATTTTCAAATTACTGCATCTCTTCTTTTGTCGATGGATGCCAGATTGATAATATATATACCGATATATCGAAAGCGTTTGATAGAGTTTGTCATAGGTTATTATTGTGTAAGTTACCCTGTTTTGGCTTTCACTCTAAGTTTCTGGATTGGCTCAAATCCTATCTAGTCAAGAGAGTCAACTTTGTAACTGTAGTGTAAAGTCTCATGCATATTGTTCAAGAAGATCGCGCTGGTGTTAAAATAAAACCCTTCAATTTTAGTTGTACATATTAGTTGTGTTCCAGATGCTTCACGATTTGCAGGTTTTTACAGGAAGTCGTTCCAGGTGACCACCTCCCATCATGATTCAATAATACAAGGTTAGATAATTATTGACAGCTGCGGTTTGACACTCCCTTACAAAAGGTTGCATTTACGAAGGACGCAGAAAGGGGAAGAATGAAATCTCTTGGTTCGAAAATGGTAGTAGAAAAGTACGCAAAGTAGGCACTGAGTAGTGAAATTCCTTTTGTAAATTCTAATGTATTTGCAGGAAATCTGGCATTTTAAACGAAATGTTGAACGTAATATTGATATATCTACGTGAATTACGTAATTTATGTGTTATTAAGGGCCGGTTACTCAATGTCTGGTTAACACTAATTCCGGTAAAACATCGTTATCGACGTTACCGACTCCATGTTATATGCATGGAGCCGAACACGTCGATAATGATGTTGAAACGGAGATTAGTGTTAACCAGACATTGAGTAACCGGCCCTTAGCTGTATAAAAATTGCAAAATGACTAAAATTAAAATAAGACTACTATGAGATTGATGTAAACATCCATTGCTTATGTTTTCATCAGTTAAATATGCTTCATATGCATATACAAATAAACATATTGCACAAAAGCTTATACTTTTATTTCACACCAAAGCTACACTGTTTCCATGTAAATTTGCAAAGAAGCAACACGGTGCCACTGCTAAGGGAGCGGTGCGAGAGAGACTACTGTCAGTTTATCGAACCTTGTATTATTGAATCATGACCTCCCATAAGGTTTATTAATGGGGAAAACAGCTGTTCCTGCAAATCGTGAATTTCCTGAACATCGTGAAGCATCTGGAACGCAACTATTGCGATGTTAATAGTGATGGCAGCCCATCGATTTATTGCTTAAATTTGGTGATGTGGGATTGTATGGGGTTGGATTTGGATTCGGTTGGTTTTATTTTCCTGTGAAGGAAAATAACTTTCGTGTGACATCGCGCTCTTTTTCTTCTAGTATAACTATTTTGGCGTGATAGTTTTGACACATTACACAATTATTTTGAGACAACTCGCAGGGTTGCATTACAAGGTTACCAATAATTGAGATTCTTAAATATAACTTCTGCTCAACATCCCGGGCCCCGTGAATCTACCTGCTGCTTGATTCACTAATGTCCAATTTGGCTAGGATGCAAGCTGGCCGCTGGAACGTTCCTCCGGCAGTTTTCACCGCCGCCACACGAACCTGACCGTCCTGGCTATGTTTCACACGGATGATGCGTCCAATTGGCCATTTGGACCGATGCAAACTTACGTCACAAACTTGCACCAGGTCTCCGGTGATATCGGCGTCACGGTCTTCCACCACTTGGTTCGTCTGCATAGATCTGGGAGATACTCTGCAAGCAATCTCTTCCAGATCCGGTGGTGAATCTGCTGCATTTTGCGGCACTGCGTTCTCGTGACCTTGTACGATTCTTCTTGGGGGTGAGGAGTTTGTTCGGACTGGCTGTACCTATGAGGAAATGGTTAGGAGTAAGTGGTTCTTCATCGGGAGCGTCGATGGAAATATGTGTGGGTGCGGTGAGTTAACCACGTTCTCGGCTTCGCACATTACACTGTATAGCGTTTGCTCGGGTAACCGCTCATTAGTCAACGCGCGCTGCATCGCACGCTTCACACTCCGCACCAGGCGTTCCCAGCTCCCGGCGACGTGTGGGTTCAGAGGGCAATTGAACACCCATTCAATGCCTCGACTTTACAGTGCCTCCGCGATCTTGCCATTTTCGAAATCTTTAAGCTGACGCTTCATTTCGTTGTCCGCGCCGATGAAGTTCGTCCCATTGTCTGATCTTAACCGGACTGGGGTGCCCCGTCGGCACATGAAGTTTTTAATACAGAGCAAACATGTGTCAGTAGTTAAATCTTTAGCGATCTCGAGATGCACTGCGTGCGTAGTCAAACAGGTGAATAAGGCAATCCATCTTTTCTCCGTACGCCTGCCGGTCGCGATCTGGAAAGGACCCATATAATCTACGCCTACATACGAGAATGGCCGGATGAAGGGAGTAAGGCGATTCGCGGGTATCTGTCGCATTTCCGGCACTGCTGGCGTCGCTCGCTCTTTCTGGCATGTTACACATTTCCTTGCAACCCTTTGAACTTCTTCTCGAATGTGAGGTATCCAGTATTTTCGTCTAATCTCGCTTACGATCGTGTTCTTGTTTTGATGAGGTCGGTGACGTAATGTCGCTGTGGCATCACTATTGGTTGTCGCGTACGCGGATGCACTGCGTCAGCGTTACATAGCCGCCCATTCGTCGTATTACTCCTGTACTATCTAGAATCGGGGTTAACTTAAAAATCTTGCTTGCGCTCACCCGCTCTCTAGCGCAGAATAGTCCTCGGGTATGAACTCCGTTGTATTACGCGAATAATACATAGCTCCGCGTCTCTGAGTCCTTGTACCATCAGCGTACCACAAAGACCGTCTTCGAGTCCGTCCACATGATCACACGTGACGGCTTGACGTCGTGGTAGTCCACCACCGTTTTCTTAAGTCGAGATGCTAATACTGCTGCTTGCAGCTCAAGCCTTGGGATGGTCGTCTGCTTCAGTGGTGCGCACTTCGTTTTCCCAGCTACTAAGGCCATCACCGCTCCATGTTCGTGCACTATGCGCCAGTATGCTACCGCGGCAAAGGCTTCCTCGCTTGCGTCAGCAAAAACGTGGAGCTCTGCGACGCCCGTTGGAAAGGCGCTACCATAGCAATGGGGAATTTTTATGTTCTCGACAGTTTGCAGTGCCTTTAGTCATTCTTTCCAAACTCGTTCCGCTTCCTCCGATATTGCTTCATCCCAGCCCGTTCCAGATCTCCAAACCGTCTGTAGCAACAGTTTAGCCTTCAGTACGTACTCCGCGGCTATACCGAAAGGGTCGAACACGGACATTGTTACGCTTAACAATTCGCGTTTCGTCGGGATGCGTTTTCCTAGTAACAATTCTGGGTCAATGCGACCAAAGGCAAGAGCAAATTTCAGCTCGTCTCGCTCCGTGTCCCATTGCATCCCGAGTACCCTCTGATGACCAGAATTAGGTTTGTCAAATTCCTTTAACGCTCCGCAAACATGCTCTCCGTTCAGTGCATCGCTGACGACTGAATTAGATACGAATCCTTTTCGGTTAAATCCACCTTTACGGTGGATGTACTTCACTTGCTTCGCTATTTGGATGGCTTCGCCCTCATCAGGAAAACAGTGCACGAAATCGTCCACGTAGTGATTATTTAGTATCGCACTGACTTCATCCGGGAACCTTTCTGAGAACTCACTGGCATTTCTGTTCTTCACGTATTGTGCCGCACACGGAGAACATGTCGCACCAAACGTCACTAAGCGCATACAATATTCTTCTATCTCCATATCGGGCCTTTACCTCCACAGAAATCTCTGCGCCGGCTGGTCTTCGACCCGTACCAAAACCTGGTGGAACATCTCCTCGATGTCGGCGCTAACTGCTATTGGCTTTTGTCGAAACTTCATCAGCACTTCGAGCATTGGTTTGCATAAGTCCGGGCCGCTTAAGAGATACGAATTCAAGGACCTCCCAGCTACCTGCGCCGCCGTGTCAAAGACGAGGCGTATCTTCCGCTGCTTGTTCGGGTTCGAGACTCCGAAATGTGGCAAATACCATGTGCGCGGAGATTCAACTAACGTCTCAGCTTTTGTAAGCTTCTTGTAATAGCCCTTCGCTTCGTAATTTCGCATTGTCTTAAAGAACTCTCTTTTTAGTGATTCGTTGCTGTTGAGTTCACGCTCGAGTGTTAAAAGCCTCTTCTCAGCCATCGCTCGTGAGTATTCGATTATCTGCATGTCGCTCTTCCACAATAAACCCGTTTCGAATCGCTCACCTACTCGCTTGGTAGTATTCTCTAGTACTGAACGGGCTCTTACTTCGTCTTGTGCATCAACTCGTTTGACGGTAGATGAAACACCTAAGTCATCACTTATAACGAAATTCTTGACTAACTGGTCCACGGACTCACTTTCGTTCGTTGTATCTGCGACATTCTCTCGCACCAAGAATATTCGTTGACTAATATCGGTTTCGTTTTCAGTTGTGCCGTACTCTACCCAACCCAGCTTTGTCAACACGGCAGCCGGACCCCGGCGACCATCATCAGCTACGCGCTTTGCGATGCCTAGGTGCACATTATCTAGCCGGATCAACAGATCAGGGGTAGCACCTTGGTAGGTTTCGATTGGTAATTTTCTAAAGTGACGTTGGCCAGCGGGAAGGTCGGATGTACCAAGCGTCTGCTTCGGCAGTTGTAAATTCTTTACCGTCCTCACGTTTCGGAGTACGAACTTTTTACAATTTTGGCTCACCCCTGCTATCTCCACGCACACAGACATTGATGACTCTGTTACCACGTTATTGCCAAACCATTTCAGCGTTAAATCTCGCTTCGGTCCTGTAATGTCAAGTTCTGTAACGAGTTTCTCGTTTACAAAGCGTAGGGATGAACCCTCGTCGATAAGCGCGTAACAGCTAACAGTTTTACCGTTGGCGTAGAGCTTTACCGGAAGTATCTTGAAAAGCAGATTTGGCCCACCATGGGATACTACCGCATTGGTGAGGATGCGCGGTCTTTATTGAAATTGCTGACTGCCTTCCTCCCGTTGGATTCGAGGTTCGTGTAAAATCTCATGCCATTTCTGTGTGCACCTCGAGTTGGTACATCTGTGTTCGCGATTACATGTACTGCTTCGGTGGCCCGATTTCAGGCAATTGAAACAAAGTCGTCTATCACGTATGAATCTCCATTTTCGCTTATGGGTCAGATCTGTAAAACGCGTGCACCGCTCAAGATCGTGGTAACCAGAGCACATCATACACTTATTACTCTGATGTTCCTCAGTCTCGGACGCTTCTCTGTCTTCGCGTCGCACTGTCGTTGCGACTCGCATACATTGTTGCATATTGTGTTTGCGATGCGTGCTTCCTCGCGGAGCCAATCTCCTAAATGCTGTATAGTTGGACGCGGGTGTATATCAATGGAGTACCGTGCCCATGCCAGCTTGCGCTATACTGGAAGCTTAGCCACGAGTTTTTCCATAGGTATCGGGTTATTTAGGTGATGGTCACACTCGGCCGCGGTTAAAACCGACGCTAAATTTTGTACCTTAGTAGAAAATGGGATATTTAAATCAATTCGGTTTTCAGGTATGCTTGAAATATTACGAATGCGCGCAATTTGGCTTTTGACAAGGAGCTCTGGCCTACCGAAGTGTTCCTTTAGTGTTTGTAAGACACGGTTGACGTTATTACTGTGAATTAGCAAGCACTCGACCGTCTCCCTAGCTTTGCCCTTGAGCGCCGTTTGCAGTCGGATCATATTTTGCCGTTCTGAATAGTGATACTCTTCGGTGGTAGCCGCAAATGCCTCCTTGAACATCGGCCAGTCTTCTGGTCGACCCTCGAAGTCCGGTAAATCATATAACCTGCTCACAGGCTGCGTCGGTGTATGCGATAAAGCGCGGCTCAGCTCACTGACCACAGCTGCTAGTGCATTACCCGACGCCTCTTCACCCTGACTATTCGACTCTGCTGCTGTTGTAGCATTATGTTGCTGCTGGTTAAGTGCTGATTTCAAGTTGCGAATCTCTTGCATCATCGCAGTTAATTGTGCCGCCACGGTATTGGCACCTTCCGAATCTGCAACGTTTGTCAGTTCCCTAACAGTAATATCTAAGCCTTCGCCTTCGCCAGCGGCCCCTTCTTGGTAGGCCATTTTGGATGTTGCACGGGTTAACGGCATGTAACCACCTACGACTCAGCGTTTGAAAATGCTCCGCTATTTGCCAGTTTTTATGTTTGCTCTTGCTATCGGTCTTGATTTAAAGAAACCATTAGCAGAGCAAGTAGCACAAAACGCGAAGAGTATTTGTATTTCTTGGCTCCCGACTGGGTTTCGTTGTACTACTACGCAGATGAATAGAGCAAAAAAACGAACAATGTGTTGTTTGGAGTCGTAGCAAATGAAAAGCTGTGATAGCGGTTTGCAGCATAGCAAATCGAAATTTTTGCTACTGCTATTGCTATCGCTACGGGAGTCGTTGAATTGCTCTCGCAGCTGCTACAAATGCTCAACTGGTTTTTCGTTTGCTTTTGTACAGCCGTAATTGATCTACTAAAAAGAAAACATGCCGCCGCAGAAGCATAATTTTATTATTGGAAATTACTTTAATTTTACTGACGAGGGGGGTTTGCATGGTTTCTTCGACAAATTTGCTTAGAACTACACGTAGAATGCTCCTATGCTATAGGCGCATAGTGGAAAAAACCTCCCATACAAATTGACCCGCCGTAATGTACATAGATATGCAATATACAAGTACATAGGATTTTTATGGATCATTCCACGTGAAAACGCATGCGGCTCTGCCCAAAAATGGTGGAGAGCTATTAGCCGTATCGATTCGCCACTTCTCCCTCGCTATGTTTGAGTTCCGGTCGCTTAAAGAAGAATTTTGCATGTGAAAGCAACAACAAAGTTAGCTAGCACGGATAGCCGATAGCGAGATTGATTGTACCTCATTGAGTTCGTTCGTTTCGCCACTCGCTAACTGTTGGCGAATCGATGACGGCTATTGTTATTTTTAAAATGTGAAAAGTTAGTTATTTTTATGTAGAATCGAGGGTTAAGTAGAAGTCGGAAGAATATTACTTTGAAATTTTAGACAACTATTTATCCTCTGCGATAGCACCTATAAATGAAGCAGCAGATGTTTATACGAAAAGGGAAACATTGAAGCTACCTTACATGAAAGCTAATATTAGTGTTTTAAACTTCTGGAAAGAGAGGCAGTTAAGTGATCCAGTGCTCTATGAGCTAAGCAAAGTATGTTTTGCGATTCCACCCACTCAAGTATGTAAAAATAATTTTTGAATTTTCCAATAAAATGTTATAATTTTTCTTTTTTCTAAGGTCAAAATAGAAAGGGCGTTTTCTTCCCTGAAATTAGTCCTAGCTGACAACCGAAATCAGCTTAGTCACAACACATTAGAAAACATCCTACTAGTAAAACGAAATTCGGGCCATCTGGATAATGCCATCGAAAATGCATCCTTATTTGAAAAACACGACGATTAATAACAGTAAAAAATGCAATCGCAACGACTTCCGTAGCCATAGCAATAGTATAAGCAAAAATTTCGCTTTGCTATGCTCCGCACTACAATCACAGTTTTTTTATTTGCTACGACTCTAAAAAGTACGTTCGTTGTTCGTTTTTGTGCTCTATTCATCTGCGTAGTAGTGTAACGAAGCCCAGTCGGGAGCCGAGCAATACAAATGCTTTTCGCGTTTTGTACTCCCTGCTCTGCTACTGCTCTCTTCAAATGAAGAGTTGTAGCAAAAGCGAAGCAATAGGTTTGTTGCTATTGCTAATATGGAGTAGTAAATGCAAACACTGCTACGACTACTATATCGCTCCCGATTGACCTGACTTATTCCTAATTTTCCAAAGGTACACTTACCGATGCTCTTCTCGATTCCTGCAGCTCACTGCCTCGCCAATCCTTTCTTGCAAAAACGATGTTCCTGGTCACTTCTTGCAGCTCACTGCTTCGCCAGACCTTTCTTGCGAAATAATTCCTTTTGTATAATTTTCAGCACACTCCCGTATCGAACTTTCCTTGCTGCAACTTGCAGGAAAGTGAAATAAAAATGTTCTAGAAGATCGCGCTGGTGTCAAAATAAAACCCTTCAATTTTAGTTGTACATATTCCGATGTTAGTAGAAATGGTAGCCCATCGATTTATTGATTAAATTTGGTGATGTCGGACTGTATGGGGTTGGAGTTGGATTCGGTTGGTTTTATTTTCCTGTGAAGGAGAATAACTTTCGTGTGACCTCGCGCTCTTTTTCTTCTAGAATAACTACTTTGGCGCGATAGTTTTGACACATTACACAATTATTTTGAGACAACTCACGGGGTTGCATTACAAGGTTACCAATAATTGAGATTCTTAAATATAACTTCTGCTCAACACATATGTTGCTACTTCGGGCGTTCCCCAAGGCAGCATATTAGGTCCGTTACTTTTCTTAATTTTTATTAATGATGCCAGTGCTTGTTTCAAACAATGTAATCACCTCTTATATGCGGTTGATTTAATTTTTTTTAAATATGTAAAAACTAACTCTGATACACAGATCATTCAAAATGAGTTAAATATCTTCTGTGACTGGGGTAGGCGAAATAAGCTTGAACTCAATATTAATAAGTGTTGTTTTGTGAGGTATTACAAAATACGTTCACCTCTGCAGTCGTCGCATCATATTTCAGACTCCGCTATAAGCTCCTATAATAAAATTAAAGATCTTGGGGTTGTGTTTGACTCGGGCTTCAAGTTCATTGAGCAACTAAACTACATTATTCCCAAGGCATACTCATCACTGGCTTTCATAAAGAGGAATAGCTCTGAATTTTAAGATCCCTATGCAAAAAAAATTTTATACAATGCTTTCGTGAGATCGAAACTGGAGTATGCGTCTGTCATATGGAATCCTTATTTTGATATGCACTCAAAAAGAGTAGAGCGTGTACAAAAGAGTTTTCTAAAATATGCGTTATACCAGTTGAAGTTTGATTTGCCAATACCGCCATTTATTTCTCGCTGTAAGTTAATTGATATGCATACTCTAGCAGGAAGAAGGACTATTTCTGGGCTCATGTTTGTACATGACATTCTTAGGGCCGTTTGCACCCTGTCTAGTTAACGCTAACTGGAGGTACATCCTTCAGTTAAGCACGTTAACTGCTTTATCGATCACATGTTATATGATGGGTGTCGATAACGTCGATAAAGATGTTTAACTGGGAGTTAGAATTAACTAGACATGGTGCAAACGGCCCTTAATGGTAGTATTGACTGTCCTGTATTACTACAAGTTATAAAACTGAATACTCCTGTTCGATCTTTAAGGTATTTTGATATTTTCTCAATAGAATTCTATAAAACCAAATATTCGCAAAATGAGCCTACTTCTAGGATGCTAGGTGAACTCAATGCTTTAATGAATAGAAGTAGAGATATTGATGTTTCCTCCAGTCGTTGATCTTTTAACTAAGATCAAGTTATATTTAGTCCTAAGTTTGTTGTTATCTAGTATCTAGTAAATAAATAAATATGGGTAAAGGTATGTAAATAATAACTGTCGCACAGATTTTTTTTTTGAACAAAAGGGTCCTTTATAGATTTTGCGAAAAATGTATGTTATTGATGAATTTTCACAGATTTTACTTTAATTTTATTAATTAGTTTTTAAATTTGGGGGACCTTTACGCGTTGGCGACGGTGAGCACCGCAGACATTGAATGATAGCTGTATGAGCTTTACAATGACAACGACACAATGCAGCGAATTAAAATACAGCGGCTCCGCTGGCTTGCCATGTCGTTCGAATGGACACCGGCGCTCCAACTCTGAAAGTAGAGGAGGAGGGAGGCCCCACTGCGATAGAAAGATCAGGTGGAGAAGGACTTGGCTTCGCTTGGTGTCAGTTGGCATAGAAGAGAAACGACTGACGTGCTTTGCTGAACTCGGCTAAAATCGCTTAAGCGGTTACATCGCCAAATAAGAAGAAGAAGAAAATGGCAGATGGACAGCAATAAATTTGTTCCTGTGGAGACGGCGGGTAAATTCTCCGCTTCCGCTGCAAATGTTTTATTTTTTCGATACCTACAAAAAGATGAACCAAAAATCTTTCTTTCTTTTGTCTTTCGTTCATGCCCATGATTCAATAATACAAGGTTAGATAATTATTGACAGCTGGGGTTTGACACTCTTTTACAAAAGCTTGCATTTACGCAGGACGGAGAAAAGGGGTGGAATAAAATCTCTTGGTGCGAAAATGGTAGTAGAAAAGTACGCAAAGTAGACAATTAGTAGTGAAATTGCTTTTGTAAATTCTAATGTAATTGCAGGAAGTCTGGCATTTTAAACGAAATGTTGAACGTAATATTGATGTGTCTATGTGAATTACGTAATTTATGTGCTATTCAAATGTATAAAAACTGCAAAATGACTCAAAATTAAAATAAGACTACTATGAGATTGATGAAACATCCAGTTTAAAAACAGTTTATGTTTTCATCAGTTAAATATGCTTCATATGCATATATATATAAATAAACATATTGCACAAAAGCTTATACTTTTATTTCACTCCAAAGCTACACTGTTTCCATGTAAATTTGCAAAGAAGCAACACGGTGCCACTGCTAAGGGAGCGGTGCGAGAGAGACAACTGTCAGTTTATCGAACCTTGTATTATTGAATCATGGTTCATGCCTACACAAATACTTGGTAAATTGAGAAAAGTATCGAGTATGTTCTTTGATTTATTTGTATCGATTCATCACTATCTTCTATTTATCCGAATCGTTTCACCCTAGTTGAAGGAACAATTTTGCTGTTTATTTTTAGCCAAAGGTTATTTGCATCAAATTATTCTCGTTTGCAACATTTATTACGACAGACGATGTCGTTGGCTTAATTTATTTCTTTTGACATTTCTTTCAAATATAGGCTGTTGGCTTGATTGGGGAAAATTTATTGCGAAACTACATCAGATCAACCTGTTCTCGATTTCAGCACACACTTGCATAATGAAAATTTGGACGTCGGAACACACATTCAACCACCCATGGGAAACAGTTACACAGGCTGCATGGCGAAAATACCCTAATCCCATGACTCCATCTATAATTGGCACAGATGTTGTGGAGCGTAAAGTAGTGGACGGAGTATTGCACACACATCGGCTCGTCCAGTCGAAATGGTGTTTCCCAAAGTGGACACATTCATTAATTGGTACGGCAAAAACATGTTTTGCAAGTGAGCGTTCAACAGTGGATCCACAGCGAAAGCAAATGGTTTTGAAAACAATTAACTTAACTTTCTGCCGTCACATTTCTGTAGATGAGGTTCTATATTATGAACCACACCCTTCAGATGCTAAAAAAACATTATTGAAACAGGAAGCATCTGTTAGTGTGCAAGGGGTTCCACTGTGTCATTATATGGAAGACATGCTAACGTCGACAATTAGTGTGAACGCCGGCAAAGGACGTCAGGGACTAGAATGGGTTATTGGGCGTATAAATGAAGAAGTCAAAGGTATTGCCCAGTCCGCAGATGACATTTTGATGAAAACGAAACATTCGCTGGATGATATGACTGAAAGCGCACTCAAAAGTATGGACGAAATAAGTGCTCAAGCGGCCAAAGCAGCGAAGCACATTCGTATATAAAAACTATTAATTTAAACGATTTAAGCAACTATCGTGTAGAAAGTTCTTGATTAAATTTTCGTGTAAAATTGAAGGAGTATAGCAAAGCGAGTATATGTTCACACTTTGTCGTACAAATTAATATTCAAATAAAAACTTTACTAGTAATAAAACACGCATTCCTAGATAGTATAGGGTGCATCCCAAAACGTCAGAACACAAAGCTTGTGCGGACCAAGTAAATGATACGTACAATGCAAAAATTAATAAATAAAAAACTTTAATATACCACGCTTCTATAAATGGACTAAAAAGTAGAAAATAATATTCTCAGTTCCATAGAATTTGTTTTGATAACTTTTGATTTCGAAATTTTAGCAAAAGTGATAAACAATTTATGAGATTGAAATGTGGAGCGCATGCAATACAAACCCTTACATTTAATTGACAATCGGGCAGGTTCTGCAATTCACTTCCGAGTGAATTTCAAACCGTGCCAATTTGAATTCAAAGCGAGTTTGATTGAAATTCACTCTGAAGTGAATTGCAGAACCGGCCTGAATAAGTCGTTGATTCAATAGTCAAACTACATATAGATCCATGATAGAAACACAGTAAGATAGTTCTCTCAATTCGTAGGTCATGCATTTTTTTTTTTTAAGTTTTCCAGCATTTTAAAATTATATAAAACTGAAAATGAAAAAATTAAATTGTGGCCCTTATCGAAGATCGAAAGTGGAATTCGTATTATGAGCTATGCAATTGTGTCCAAATTTTCGTTGAGTATCGAATTTTCTGTCGAACAGAATTTTGCTTTCGTTGGTGTAGCGAAATGTTAGAAAATTTTAAAAATGTATGATTTTGCCTTTGTTTTCTTACTTTTTGGCGGCTAGACACTAATTTTAAACAATTTATTAATTTCGAGTAGTTCTAACGTCGTGAATAGTAAACACAAGCCCGAAAGTCTGGTTGTACATATGAACAAGGCATAACAAGGTAGAAGTGATTTCGACATTTCTCTCTTTTGAACTGCGACTAAAATGTCAACTCATAAACCTATACTATTCAAAATTTAAATTTTTTTTAATATAAATTTTCGATTGTGAGCTGTGCGACTGATTTTAAATACATAATAAAATGAAAAAGAGTTACGGGCGGTATGTTGTGTTTGACAAGAGCTAGGACAACAAACTTGTGCGTTGTTTTAAAACTCTGAAGTATCAATAGTTGCGTTTTTTTACTCATTTCCAGTAAAATCCAGTAAAAGTTTTTACGAATTTTCATGTTTTGGCGTTTTCGTACGCAAAAACTTGCAAAGTAGGGGAAATTGAGAGAGCGAAAAATGACAGCTGAAGTTTCAAGTTTTTACTGGATTTTACTGGATAAATTTTTACTTGTAAGAATTTGCCAGTACGAAAAACAGCTGATCGCATGTTGCTGTATGAAATTTAAACTAATAAGGAAACTGTTTGTGGATTTTTATTGTGGAAATTTTCAAAACAAACATATTTAAATATAAAATATATCGTTTTATTGGGAATATGCTGCGAATAAACAACCAATTTATCAGCTGTTCATGAAACTTGCAAATTATTACTGGAAAAGCGTTCGCGTACTTTTTTGCAAATTTTTTCTATGAGAGCGAATTCTTAGAAATAAAGTTACTGGAGAGTTACTGGCAAGTTACTGGATAATTTGTAAAAAAACACAACTAATGCTTCATTAGGAGACTTTTCACGAGTGCGCGAAGACCATTTTAGTGCCAGTGACTTTAATGGTTGCCCATCGCAGCCGGGTATTTCTAAGCGGACGCGTTTGTTCCCAGGTGCAGGAATTATTATACCGAATATGAAGAGAAAATCTTCCACTCATATACATGGATAGACCAAATTTCAAATGGTAGTCTAATAAAACCTTAACCGGAATTCCTTGTTAACTTAAAGAAACTGAAATTAAATTAATCAATTTAATGGAAAGGAAATTTCGAATTGCAAAAATTTAATAGCTGAATTATTGAAGTTAAGCTCTGATGTAAATTTAGAATAATCAAACCTATTTTTAAATGTCTAATATACTTTAGAATTAAGTATTTGAATAAAAAAATAAATGCTTAAAAACATTGGGCTAGTAAAAGCAAGAAAATTGCCAAAATGGGTTTATAAATGAGTGTGTTTCACTTAGTGTGTCATTTTGTGTAAGTATGCATTTCTTCATTTACATTAAAACGAAAAGGCAATACCTAAATTGAGGCTGATTCTAATGAGATTTTAAAAATTTTCATATCTACAAAATCTTTAATTTCAAAGATATTAGCTCGCAGTTATAGTCAAAATAATGTCGACTCTAAAGTTAAAATCCGCTTTTTTTGACATTGAAAGTTATGTCAAAAAGCTGCTTTTAACTTAAGAAGTCGGCTTTATTTTGACTATAGCTACGGGCCGTTGAGTTTTATAAAATATGGTAAATGCAAAACAAATGGTTAATTTCTTTGTTTACATTTTTTGACATTACAGTCAGCTATGAGAGAGCTCGACTGAATTGTCACTTCTACCCTGTTGAATATGCCTTGCATATGAAAGAAAATCCCTATACGCTGTTGGCACGATCTCTGAAAACAAAATCATGTAGCTGTCTATAGTTTTAATATATTTTAAATAGATTTGGATCACAAAATTTTTTAAATATATTGTATGTCAAAATATATTTGAAAGGCTGCACTTAAACTCTCACGTTTCCTGCGCCTGGCCCGTTTTTTAAGCCCTCATCCTCTGACGAATCGTTCAACGAGATCTCCGTTGAGTTAATTAAATTTTTTTTTTACAAATAACAAGTGCTTGATTTGAAAAACAAGTGCATGGCATAACGGCTGTAATGAAAGTATCAAAGAAAAAACATTTATAAAGACATTTTTTGTTAATTTTATTGGTTTCCTAACTGCATATTATAATGCAAAAATATCAACTGATTAAGGGCATCATCATTTGACAAAAGGTGGCACCTTTTGTCAGAAATAACATTTCCAGCAGAAGAAAAAACTCTTTGTTGTTGTTGTTGATGTAGCGGCTACAACAACCCCGCCCAGGTCGGTTGGTATCTCAGTCGTTGTCGTCAAGTTCCATTAACGGCAGCAACAGGGACAAGGTCGTTAGGGTTGTCGGGTTTTCCGGGCATGCGAAGAGATGTTTCGAGTCATGTGGGGTCTCTCCGCATGCCGGACACTCATTTGGCACATCCTCATTCAATCTACTCAGGTAGGAGTTTAACCTGCTGCAGTAGCCGGAGCTAAGTTGTGCAAGTGTCGTTCGCATCTCCCGAGGCAGATGAAGCTCCGTCTCGTCTGTGTCCGGGGGCGGTATGCCTAGAACTGCATTCACAGGTCTAGAGTCTACATAACTCGAGACTGACTCCCTGTGAATGCCGTTCAGGGCCAGTCGGTAAGCTGTCGGGTCCAGAGCTTGCTTGATGAACCTCTGGACTTCGTCCGTCAGTTCATATAGATGCCTCCTGACGTGCCTAGGCGAGGGCTCCTCTGCAAGCAGCTGTCTGTTTGGGTGGCCACTTCTGTGGCTCCCGATCAGGAACTGCTTGCAGAGCATTATATTGTGCTCCTTTATAGGGAGCATTTGCGCCTCGCCGTGCAGGTGGTGTTCAGGCGACATCAGGAGGCATCCTGTCGCTGTCCTGAGTGCGGTGTTCTGTGCAGTCTGTAGCTTCGTCCACTGCGTCCTACTAGTCCCTGGCGACCACACTGGCGCTGCGTAGTTCAAAACCGGCCGGCCTATTGCCTTGTATGTTGCCAGCAACGTTTCTTTGTCTTTGCCCCAAGTACTGCCGGCTAGCGACTTGAGGACCTTGTTGCGGCTCTGTACTTTATTGACAATAGCGGTTGAGTGCGCAGAGAAGGAGAGCAGGCTGTCGAATGTTACTCCGAGTATTTTGGGGTTATTCACCGTCGGAATTGGTGTGTCATCGACGTGAATTCCCAGCGGTAGCCTCACCTCCTTCGTCCAGGTTGTGAACAGGGTCGCGGAGGATTTCGTAGGGGAGAGGGCTAGACACTTTGCAGTGAAGAAGCGAGAAAGTTCGGAGAGATAGCCGTTTACTTTCGAACACAGGTCATCAATTCCATTCCCAGTCGCCATGATCGAGCAATCGTCGGCATAGGAGACAATCGAGACTCCCTCTGGTGGTTGAGGGAGCTTTGAAATGTAAAAGTTAAACAGTAGCGGGGAAAGGACACCACCCTGAGGAACCCCCTGTTTTATTTTTCGCTGCTTACTCGTTTTGTCTCTAAACATTACCGACGAGTGTCGACCACTCAGATAATTTGCCGACCACCGCTTGATCCTCTATGGGAGAGAGGAGGCCTCTATATCTTCTAGTAGCGTGGAATGGCAGACGGTGTCAAACGTTTAGAGACAAAACGAGTAAATTCAGAAAAATAAAACAGGGGGTTCCACAGGGTGGTGTCCTTTCCCCGCTACTGTTTAACTTTTACATTTCAAAGCTCCCTCAACCACCAGAGGGAGTCTCGATTGTCTTTTACGAAGACGATTGCTCGATCATGGCGACTGGGAATGGTATTGATGACCTGTGTTCGAA
>NW_016165082.1:1995-3876 GCF_001687245.7 Rhagoletis zephyria | reverse complement strand
ATTACCGACGAATGTCGACCACTTAGATAATTTGCCGACCACCGTTTGAGCCTCTGTGGGAGAGAGGAGGCCTCTATATCTTCTAGTAGCGTGGAATGGCAGACGGTGTCAAACGCCTTTGACAAGTCCACAGCTACGAGAATCGTTCTCTCACAGGGACGGTTTCTGTTAAGGTCGCGAGTTATCTGAGTGTTTATGGCGTTAAGTGCTGTTGTTGTGCTGTGCACTTTACGAAAACCATGCTGATGCTTCGCTGGGGTCAAGTGGCTTGTGAAGTACGGGAGTAGCAAGGCCTCGAGTGTCTTCGCTACCGGGGAAAGGAGTGTAATCGGACGATACGAATCTCCTTTGTTTGCAGGTTTCCCCGGTTTGAGCAGTGGGACCACTCTCCCCACCTTCCAGATGTCTGGGATGATGAGAGTGGCCATTGACAAGTTGAGGACCTCCGTTAGGTACGCTACCCCCGCAGGACCCAAATTTTTCAGCATCAGCATGCATATTCCGTCGGGACCCATGGCTTTGGAGGCTTTCGCCTTCCCGATGGCCACCTGAACTTCACCGCAAGTGAAAGCAAGGGGGGCACAAGTTGTTGGCAGTTTGTGCAGCCTTCTGGTCACTCGACGCTTGGCTTTGTCCACCGGAGGATGCAGTATGAACTGCCGGCTAAAATAGCTCGCGCATCGCTCCGGGTCCGACGAGGCATGGTCGCCGAAGGAAATTTCGACTCTGTCGTCGTGCTTCGTCGGATTGGACAGCGACCTCACGGTTGACCAAATCTTGCTCACACCAGAGGTGAAGCTACAGGTCTTCGGATGCTCCTTCCACTTCTTCCGCTTATGTACGTTTACTAGTTGCCGAATCTCCGCGTTGAGATCCCTGATACGGGGATCTCCGGGATCGGCCTGACGAAGGCTATCACGCTCATCGGCTAGAACAGCCGCTTCGGCAGGGAAGTTTGGACGTGGGTCCGATATACATCCTGCCGGTATGAAGCGAGCTGCAGCAGCAGTGATAGCCCTGCGGAACTTACGTTCACCGAGATGGACGTCGGTTGGTGTGGGGAGCGCTGTGAAGGTGTTTTCGGTAAACTCCGCGTAACCTTTCCAATCAGCTTTAGAAAAGTTGATATAGGTCCGGTGTTTGGCGGAGGCAAAGTCGGTTGGTTTATCTATCGAGATGACTATAAGTAGGTGATCTGATGCTAAAGTCAGCATCTTCTTGTCTTGTGCAACTTAGTCTCTTGGACCGCAGCTATCAATATACCATGCCGACACATGAAGACGGTTATCTCCTCAATCTTGCTCTGTAGCCCGTTACAGTTAAATTGAAGGAGCTTCATGTGGTTCGGGAGACGTGTCGTGATGTGGGGTGTAAGTGATGTGTGTGTTCTTACCGCCGTTGGCTGTGTGCGCTACTGTGATGGTTGCCGCCCTGTGGTGGTGTCTGCGACCGAGCAGCGCAGCACGGGCCCCCGAAGTTCCCAGTCCAATCTCGCGTGGTACGCAGACCTGAGCATGCCCTAAAGTGGCACCAGCCAAGGCAGGTGTTGCACTTGACTGATGTCACATTACGGAATATCCTGGTCTGACATACCGTGCAGATTGTAGGGGGAACCAGGAGTTGTTGGCGGCGGCGTGTGGGTGGTGGTGCGGTTGTGTGTGTTATGTGGTCTGTCGTGGCTGTGGTATGGTCTGTGGTGTTATTATGTTGTTGTGTTGTGGTGACTGTGTGAGGCTGCTCGGGTGGACTGAGGTTGGCCGTGGAGGCTGCTCTGTTTGAGCAACAGGGGGCCACGTACGACGTGGTCCACTGTCTATGTGTCCGTAGTCCTGAGCAGATTCTAAGGTGACTCCACCCCTCGAAAGCATTACACTTGATTGA
>NW_016165082.1:1679-1970 GCF_001687245.7 Rhagoletis zephyria | reverse complement strand
AGTAAAGAAAATTCGCTTAAGTGCCTTTTTCGGTTACGTGCACAAGTTTTTCGTGCAAAGAAGGATGTGCAGCTAAGCAAAATATACTGTAATTAGTTTGCTCGATTTGTAAACAAAGTTTCTCAGCGGTGAAAAATATTCTATTGTGATTTTTTGATGTTTTAAATAATTTTTATCATTGCTATGGCAAAAAAAAGAAAATATTCAGAAAGATGTAAGTATAAATTTATTTGATTTTTGCATTCAGATAAGTATATGTGTAATTCGATGGATGTATATTATTTCGCAGGG
>NW_016165082.1:0-225 GCF_001687245.7 Rhagoletis zephyria | reverse complement strand
TGTGTTTTATAAACTGGAAAACTCAAATCGTAATTATAGCATTGAATGGAGTTTTCTTAAATGTAAGTTTAAAATAAAACAAGTCCATTGTAAGATTAAATTATTTATGAAAACCGTAAATTTTGTGAATTTATCAAGCCAAATTTTAAATTTCCGAATATATTTAAGTCCTTATTAAAAAAAACAAGGTTTGTATAGCTATACAGATCCCTACGACTGCCAGCA
>NW_016165081.1:19295-28942 GCF_001687245.7 Rhagoletis zephyria | reverse complement strand
CTGGCGTGTGTGTGAGCAGAGCATGTGTGTGCAAATACGAACCCTGCCTTATTCAATTGTTTTCAGGCATGAAGAATATCATTTGCCTATTGTCTCTATATTAATTTCATGCTGCATACAACAAGCGACCTTGGCGAGTCTCCCATAGTTTTGTTTATGTTATCTTAGCCTTAGAGATCTGTAACATTTGTCTCATTCAAGCGATGTAATATTATGAAGACAGCTTAGAATGAGGATAGCAGTTATATCGGACCCACATATCTTTTTTTCGTGCAGTATTTTTAGGTGATCTAAGCACAATTTCAAACTCTAGGATTCGGGAGTTGAATGTTCGTACGCGACACCACGAACCGGTTTAAAAAGAATTAGTAGTATTGCATCCAAGTGGTGTCACTATGGGCCCATTCACAGTTCTATGTGTGCTCTGTTTCTTTCGTGTTAAGCCCAGTCGCCATTTGAACTTAAATTTCCCGGACGTTGTGTAATCTACCAGCAAGTACCAGTACCAGTATTTCTCTTATTCGTGCTTAACGAGAAGGGAAAGCAATTTCGTCGTCGCTGCTATTGTGTCGAACATCCGACGCCTCATAACTTCGCCCAGTTGGACCTGCTTCGAACCGTTTTCAATGGAATAAAACTTGTTTTACGTCTTCTCCTAAGCTGCATACAAAGCACTTATCGCTATCGTCTCACCCAATTTGGAAAATGGTAGTTTCTATAGCCTCCATATCAGCTAAGAAATTGAGTAAGCTGATTACTTACTTCCCCGTGCTTTCGAGATGGCAATAGTGCAATACGTGAAGTCTAAGTGTCTGTCGATCTGCCTTTAAATTATCTACCCAAATTTGAACTAATGCACCTCTTTCTTTTCATGGTACCAAGCTTTGCTTTCGTCCCCTTCTTTGTCGGCCAGAGTCTACTTTTTGCACATGCGAGAATGTCAAATGGTTGCATGCCAAAATTATCTATGCATTTAGTATCGATCGACCTCATTTTAAAGGAACTGATGCGTACATTCGAGTATATGCCCCATTCGTTAGAACCGCATCTTCACCACAAACGCTTCTATTTTTTCTTCACTCGAACACGCTATCAAACAAAGTTCCTTAATTTCAAGTTCCTTCACTAAATGGTCTAACACTGATACTGGTGCACAAAGTCAGATACATGGGCATTAGTTTAGACGGGATATTCAGGGGGTAAGAAATGGTGTATATTCGCATAAACTTTCACTTAAATAATGCTTTCAACTGTCCGTATTTTAAGCTGAGTTGTAGCAATAAAAAAAAATGCGCTCTGCTGATTAGGGCTAATAAGCCTTAGAAATTCTGCTTGAAGTCTTCTAAATTGACTTTAGAGTTTTCCAGGACCCGGACAGTTTTAAAGCAGATGACTTAGTCAGCAGAGGAATTCTGACAATCGCTACGCCAAATTTTTTCGCTAAAATCCTCTAAATAAAAAGCAGTGGGTCCTAAAAGTATACAACATGGAAGAGTAGTATCACATGCAATATTTAGTCAGCCAAATCAGGCAGTATGAGGGGAATGTAACTAGATGCTGTGTGTTGTGCGGGGTGTCTGCTATTCTTTTGGAGATTAGAGATTAGCGAGATTAGATGGAGTTTTTGGATGTGCGCTGAGTTTGATGTTTGAAAAAAGAGCTTCAAAAGGGATTGTGTGGATGAGTATTGTCTGAAAAATGGCACACAAATCGAAAGAGGTGCTTTCAAAACGGGTTTAAAAGTGCTGGATTGCCTAAAAGTGGCATTTGAAGAAGTCAAATGTGAAGTCTATAGTGGAATGTATTTGATCATGAAAGGGCAATGGTATGCGGACGTAGAAACCATTAAATAGGTGTTTACCAATGGCCTAAAACAGACTTAGGAAATACTTCTGAACTTCGAAAAACGTGGTTTTGAGTACGAAGGGGACTATTTCGAGGCAGATATTCTGTTATTGTTATCCGTTTAATTTGTAAGGCACCTTTGTATTAGATACCGTAGGGCCTTTGTGCATGATTTGATAGAAATTTGCTCATTACTTTTTAAGTAAAGTTTTAACAAAGAAAACGGCGACATTTTAATATATAACTAGATTAGTTATGATAGATTTTTTCCTTAAAAATTATAGCTGAATGAACAACTGTTTTCTTTCTTCTCGATATGAAATTCAGCCCCAACTTACTTGCATCCCTCTCCAGCTGTAAAGGAGTTAATACGGTAGAAGGTTCGCCTTTGCTGTTTTCGTAAATTGTCTTGTTTCTCCAAATGAGCCTCCAACTTCCTTTAAATAATATTTAACGGAAGCAGCTAATTCAATTAGAACACCAATCAATACACCTAGTGGTCAATGACGCTGCAAAAGATACGCACCGCACCGCACCGCACCACATTCACACATAGGCAAGTATGCGTACCACCCACACAATCATTACCAGAACACAATTACCAGCGTATTAAGCAGCAATTTCGGCAATATACGAGTACAGCAACAATCCTAACTATCTCAGGCTCAGTGTCCACCTCACAAATCTACACAATGACCCCAACCTCAATTACAAACTAAGGACGCTAACATGAAAGCCGCTTAGGAGCGCTTACAAATGATGACTTACGCTTGACTTGGTCGGCTCTCAATGCCAATAGCAAGGAATGGTCGCCAACAATTTGATTGAGTGCACGCCACCAATACAAAGCACAAATGGGAGCGTAACACATAATCAGTTGAATAAGGAGATCCGGCTGACAACACATGTGTATGTCCCTTAATAACATACATACATCTGTACATGAACTTCAATCAGTCATCTCATGAGTACCTTAGCTTCTCCACACACCCACAGACAAATATGCACTCCAACACACACACACGTCTTCAGAGGGTAAGTGATCCGGCTGTTTACCTTTGTCCATGCTAATTAATTACGGTGGTCATATGTGCGTTATTGCTAGCGTGGCACACAATTACCAATATATTGAAAACTGAATTGATTGACCTTTAGTTGTTGTGTATTGTTAATGTAAATCCTTTCCGTGGCATAATTTTCTCAAGGAGTACCCATATCTGTTGGTGGGTGGTCGAAGTAAGTCTCTAGCGGCTTCGCCTCTTTTGACACTCGCAAAGGTGTTACCTTTGCTGCCGGAATGCAACGGGCGGGAGTTTGTGAGGGCAATCAGCATCCCACTTTTTCGCCGTTGGAACGAAGTCACGTATGGAAGCAAATGTTTTCGCCAAAGCAGATTTTCTGCGTCGCGCCTACTCTGGGCTCAATCGGAGTTTCTGACGCACCGATGGCAGTGAAGTCCTCACAACTCGTTGTCCTGATTTCAGTGATATTCTGCACCACGAAAACCGAGTCGTTGGCAAAGGACTCAAACGTTATATGCTACCGGGGCTTACGTTATAGGGTCCTTTCAAATATATGTAATTCTGTAAAGTAAGAATATCTGTTCTGACTAAGAACACATGCGGTACGACTTTATGTCACTCCGTAAATGTTTGGAGAATGGCAAGGTGGAATCAGCTCAGAATTCCCTTCTCAGCTGCGCTAATTTTAAAAGACATGAGCTTAAACCCCTAGACTAAAATTTCATTGGCGCCTTCGAAAAAATCCTTGGAGTTTATATAATTTGCCGGTGGAACTTCATTTGGTCATGCAGCAAAGTTACTTTTTAACAAAAAATCTCAATATTACAGTGGAGGATGAAAGCTGTGTGTAACTAAGTGTGCTCCTCGCCGGAATGCCACAAAATTATGGTGTGATAATTATGGTAAAATACGCGCGTTAGTTGTCGCGGGATACTCCAATTTGTAAAATTTCTTTTATGGGCCAATGTTTTTTTTGTCGTAGGAGAGGGAAAGCTTTATGCACTAGGCGGGGTGCTAGTCTCTATACTACCTTCCCCGAGTGTGGGATTCCTATCGAAGCGTGTTTGGCTACCAACTAAAACCCAAACTCCAACCGCCCGCGCAAGAATCCCGCATCTGGCACCGCAATTCTGCATGTCTTCAGATGCAGGAGTGCGCTGCCTCAAGGCTGCTTGTTTGTAGGGGCGTTTCATTCGGGTGTCCTCAGTATAAATCCGTCTTCTCGCTTGCAGCGGAGTATGAATTTCACGTATCTCGCGACAGCTTCCCACTTGTCTGCACTGGAGATCATTACCCCAATTATGTTGTTCAGGGTTATTTATCCGCATCTTTCTTATGTATGTATGGTGAACGTAATCCTCGATTTTCCACAGTAGTGGCAGAACAGTGAGTCTACCCTGCCCATTCTAGGAAGTAACCATGACCGGTGAGGAATTGCATCAGATAGAAGTCGACTTCCCCGTGCGGTGTTTTCAACCATGTTTCAAGGTCGACTATCAGGATGTGCGTCCATCCGCCTTTTGTGCTCGCGTTCCAGTTTGTTGCCACTGCTTGATTGGTTGCTCGCGTGCCCTTGCCGCGGCAGCTGCTCGGCCTATCTCAGCACTGAGATTGTAAATCTCTTTTCACTCGTAAGAAAGTAGCTCAATTTGCATGACGCCAGAAATAACTAGAACCGCGTCCGCGGACACTGTACGGTATACAGAAGCAATGCATAGTGCCCCTCTGCGTCGGACCGAAGACATTTGAATCCGGTCTTTTTTTTACTTTCAATGCGTCTGCCCATATTTCTGCCACGTACAGGAGCGCCGACTAGACTGCTGTCATCAAAAGTCTCCTACGGCATGACTTCGGGCCGCACACGTTCTTCATTAGAGTTGTCAAACTATCGATAGTTTAAATTTTTTTAGACTATCAATACTCATTGATAATTTTTTCTTATACTATCGAAGATATCGATAGTTTAGTAGGACTATCGATCATCTCTCCCAATTTGTTTGAAATTATACATACATATGTTAATCGTAAATCCTGTTTTGTTTGTATAACTTGTGTTTGTTTTTGAACTTTCTAAAAAGAGAAGTATTTTGGCTAAGCAGTTACTTAATTTTGAATGATTATAACTTTTATAGGATAATATTTATTTCACTATGATCCTGTAAAAGCAAAGCAACCTAACTGATTTAGAGCTATCGATAGCGCTATCGATAGTGCTATCGATAGTTTTGTTTTTTTCGAGACTATCGTAAATATTGATAGTTTTTCTAAAAACTTTCAAAACTATCGATGGTGTGACTATCGATAGTTTGACACCTCTATTCTTCATCTGCCGGCTTAGAGCCACCGTGCTCTGCGCAGCTTTTTCACATACTCCATGAATGTGTTCCCAGAATGTGAGTTTTCTATCAAGCTTCACCGCTAGGTATTTTGTAGACCTAGAAGTTGTCATATGGACCTATATATTGCCCTTATATTTTTAAAAGGTGGCGCTGCAGTTTGTAGGTACTCTCTAGTATCAGACATAAATTTTTTAGCATCTTCGCTTGCAATTCTTTTTTATTAAAACCTGGAGTTTCTCAGAAGCTAGGTCGAAATTCAAATAATGTTGCACAGAACAGAAGACTACCTGTTGCGTAAGAACAAGAATACGCATATTAAACAAAAGCGAATTTTTCTATACATTTTTTAATGTGCATACCCACTTGTGGATCAAGAAACTGAAAATGACAAACAGAAAGAAATTTCTGGCTAACAAAAGGCTAGTAGCAAATAGCTTGGAAGTGGCAATCAGCGTGCGCCCATTCCGTATACCGCAAAGATGTTGTGCAAGAAACCGCAGAGCAATGCAATCGGCAGCCATGAGTTGAGAAACAATCAGCCGCAAAAAGACAGCAAGAAGAATTGTAAATTTGTAGAAAGATATTATTTCTTAAGGCGCATTTGTCTGCCTGTTTGCCTGCCATTTACATTGTTTTGTTCCATTGACTGTTTACAATTTACAGTATCTGTCATTAGCAGGAACACTAGAGAAGGCATGAAAAGGCTAAAGGACATAATTCGACCTCACCGGCCACAACCTTTTCCATTCAATCACATGAATTGTTTCGTTCTTTTTTTATAGAAAAGGAATAGCTCTGCTACTTTCCCACTACTGTAAAGCATTTTGTTTTCACATCAACTGTATTTGCAGCATAACTGCGCGGCAGGATGCGAAAGTAATATTAAAAAAGAAAATGTGAGTAACGTATTGTGCAGAGTGTAGTCGAATTGATTTGGCTGTAAGGAACCAGGTGTGAAGGGTAGGAAGCAGGATCACACTCGCAGCGCATCTGTTAATGAATTGTTCTGCCTGCCATCTCACAAATAATGAGACAACTAAGGCGCTCATTAAAGCCACAGTGCTGCTGAGTATGGCTCTCTGCTAATGACTAATATGACAATACTTCCAAGCAGCTTCTCGCCGTGCAATTCAATAAATTGCTCGTCCGTGAAATGTGGGCAGTGGGTTATACAACTAGTATGTACAGCATGTAATTCATTGTCAGTTGCATTCATTGTTTTGACCTGATTTACATGTCTATGAATGCTGTGCTAATCAACTCTCCTACACCTGCCGCCCCTTCTGCGGCAGACCCAGGTAGGTCACAGCAATTATTTTTGCCTAGTCTTGCCTTGCCAGCAAAAGTTCATTGTTAATTGACAACACTACATCCTAGGCGGCTAAGGTAGTGGAAAGCACAGCAAGTGTGCGCTTAAACCAAGGCTCCTCTGTACATAAGCATATTTTTCTGATGATGTGGCAAGTGGTGGCAAACACAAAAGGCTAACGCTAATGAGGCAATGTTGTGCTATGGTGAAAGTTAAAGCAGCGAGGACAGACAGATAACAAAATATTGTTCGTGGCAGAATTGTGTCACAGCATTTTGACGTTGAGGCTGCGGTGGGTGGTTGGGTGAGTGGATTGCGTTGGTTGTGAATCTTGGTTTGGTGGCAAATACGAGATGATGAAGTTATCTGTGCATGTCTGATATCAAACAATGTATAGGCATGCGCACATAAATATTTTATATAAGACTGTACTTATTTACTTTCTTACAGCCATTTTCTTGTAATTACTTATTTCAATAATTAATTTCATTTAATTAGTTGCACAACTCATTAGCATCTGTTGAGTTGTCAGGTTGACAGCTTGGGATTTGTTTATTTACTGATTTTGTTTTGTTGAATATTTAAATTAATTGGCTTAATAGACGATGAAAAGATCAAGTTGCTGCCGTTAACTTTTAGACTTTGATGTGAATAGGATTATATACATGATGCATAAGCACATACATATGTACATATATAGAGATGGTATTGAAAAATTATTAAATAAAAAATTACTAATATCACTATTTTCACCTTTTACAGAAAATTTATATTTATCAGTGGTTATCGATACCATTATTAATATTGTTATCGATGAAATTATCGGCAAATGTTAATCGCTGCCCTTTTTCCTAATATAAAGTTTCATTTAGTTTTGCTTTCTTAACATTAATCGAAATATTAAACGATATATTTATCGATTTATCTCACAGTTTTTCTAGGAAAGTATTTTTGCTGTAATATCATAAATTTGGCTCTAACTGGGACCGTGTTCAACTTACTGCTTATGCAGATGTCATCGTCGTCGTTGTAAGTTCACACATTTATATAGCTCCGTTATGAGCCAAACATTATGAGGTAAACATGTTTGGGCAACGGATTGGCTACGTGATCCCAGGCCTTTACTTCCAGGCGAGTTTCAGAGCCACTATTGAGGTCGAAGAGTGACATGAGGGCATGAGGATGGTTGATTGGATATTATGATCCCGGGGCACACTGGCTCATGGGTTACTGCCCCAAAAGAAAAGGACAGACTCGCCAAAGGAGGTACTTTTTCGATGTAGGCTATTTCAAGCACAATTACGGCCTATAAATGGTGTGGCAGCCCCACAATTTGTAAACCAAACGCGTAGCTGCATGGTGTCAGGGATCATGTGCAGAACATACGATATCGAGCTCAGAAAGTTTCTTTTATCTCTTAAGAAGGAGGACTGGTTGCTTTACTGTCAGGAATCTGTTCGATAATAGCGTCTGGGAACAGAATTGATGACCTCTTATCGAAAGTAAGTGGCTACTACTCCGAAATTTCCCACTTCTTCACTGTAAGGAGCCTAAGTCTCACCTGGAGGAATTACGTCAGGCTTCAACCTTCGACAGCCTGCTTGCTTCCCTTTTCCGCGCACACGACCGCAAGTGTCAATAAAGAACAGAGCCGCAAAAAGGTCTCAACCCGCTCGCTGACAGCACCAGGAGCAAGGACAAATAAACGTTACAATTGGCCGTCCGGTTTTGAACTATGCTGCGCCTGTTTGATCGCTGGAGAGGCCCAAATTCTTCTCGTAAGGTAGCATAAAACA
Source organism: Rhagoletis zephyria (assembly GCF_001687245.7). Taxonomy (NCBI): domain Eukaryota; kingdom Metazoa; phylum Arthropoda; class Insecta; order Diptera; family Tephritidae; genus Rhagoletis; species Rhagoletis zephyria. The sequence goes on along the minus strand of NW_016165081.1, from coordinate 20,631 downwards.
TGCTTATTTAGTAGTAATTTCTGGCGAGATACCATAGGCGTGAGCACTCCATCAGACTTTTGCTTGAGGGAGAGCTTCCATCCAGGAACGTCAGAAGCCATCTTTTTGTGTACATGGACGCAGTCCAGCCCTACATCGACCAACCACTGTGCCTGATGACGTACCGAAGACCCATCAGCAGCATTTATAGAGAGTCGGTCACCACCGTCATGATTGGAGCCTAATCACCACCTTTTGCACACTCTGACCTTCAACTGCCACGACAAAACCGCGCTACTCTGGACCAATTACGGTCAGGATTTTTATCCATCTCAACAGCCAAATCTTCACATGTCCACTCAGCTAACACCCCTCTCCAACCTGTTCCAACCCCGTACAAACAGCTCGTTTTTTCGTCGTACCGTTATCTGATCTTGACTGCAAAGATTGATGGACAAACCGACGGGGCGGGGCTGAGTAGTGCCACTACAACAACAACAGGATCCGCTTTGATATGTTGTCTCACCGCATGAATACCTAACGGGCAGTGTCCTTTCAATTCACTTGCCATAATTGAGAGTTGCTGCCTTGTGAGCCCCAAGAAGATCCCTTGACCGCCTATGGATTTGCAATTGCACATGTCCTTGTTTTCGATCAATGTTCGCTGAGCTGACACAAGGCTAAACTGTTCAATAGCAATCCGCTAATAGCGAAAGGTACCCCCACTCTATTTGTTATCGGTGAGGTCCCCAAATTGATCGATAAGTGAATTGTAGACAAAGTTGAGGATTTAACAACATACAGGCATGTTCTGCAAATAGTACGATTTCAAATCGGTGCGATTTGCAAAGTATTGTTGTATATTTTTAATCAAAGTATTAAATGTTTCAAATGGAAACTGCTAGAAACACATCATTTGCGGTCCATCGATTTAGCGCCAAATTTTTCCCTCTTTAATATAAATCCTCCGAACTAGATTTTGTAAATCGCACCGATTTGAAATCGTACGATTTGCAGAACATGCCTGATAGATATCGTTTTAGTTATCGATATATTTTCAGGTCATTATTCAATTTATTTTTCGATAACATTGTATAGTCACTTATCGATATCTTTTATGAAACATAGTTTTCGAAATTTTTATATAAGTGTATGTTTCCCGCTCATTAAGTACCGCCGCCGAAGAAGTAGTCGGATTTCAGCGAGCCCGAAAGAACAACTGGTACGATGAGGAGTGTCAGGAAGCTGCAGAGAAAAAAGATGCCGCCTACAGGGCCACGCTGCGATCGGGCGCAACGCGCGCTATGTGGGACCGCTATAGGGATCTGAAGAGGGAAGCGAGACGTATTTGCCGCAA
>NW_016165081.1:12961-17404 GCF_001687245.7 Rhagoletis zephyria | reverse complement strand
AACCTATAGCTCCCATACAACTGATTGTTCAGATATGAGATTTTTCGTTATAATTCATCCATTTATGTAGCCAGGACCATGAAATTTCGCGCTGTTTTCACTCATTATCAACAGAAGACTTACAGCGAAAATAACAAACATCGGGTCACTATAACCTGCAGCCCCCATACAACTGATTGTTCAGATATGAGGTCTTTTATCATACCTCCTCCATTTATGCAGCTAGGAACATGAAATTTCGCACCATTTTCACTCATTATTAACAGAATACTTACAGTGAAAATAACAAGGATCGGATGACTACAACATATATCTTCCATACATCTGATTGTTCAGATATGGGATTTTACTGTAAAACTCCTTTATTTGAACAGCTAAAACCGATAAATTTCGTAAGATATTTTATAAATAATAATACAAAGTCTACTGAGAAACTCGTCAAAATCTATGCTGTATAAGCTTTATCTCCTATAGCACTGATTGTTAAGATACCAGTTTTTGCCATATATCTCCTTTATGTACGAAACTGAACCCAATAAATTGTGTTACCGGTTTACATACCGATCACATAGCGGTGAAAATCATCTTCCATACCTCTGATTGTTTAGATGCGATTTTTTATATAAGTATGTAACTCCTCTATCGATGTATGCAGATGTATTCAAAAGCAGTAATCTGTCAAAGTAAAATTTGCAGATGTTCATGAAAGGTATGAAGCCTTCGGCATAGCCGAAGACAGCGCTGCTCTTACTTGTTTCTATGCAGCTTCTTTACAACTCCTCATCGTACCAGTTGTTCTTATGGGCTCGCTTAAATCCGACTACTTCTTCGGAGGCTGTACTTACTAAACGGGATATGTGGATCCACTGCTCGCATATGTCGGTTTGTTGAAAAGTGCTCTCCGAGAGTAGGTGAGGGTCGAATAGTGAATGCATTGGCCATCTGTTTTGACTGCAGCTTTTCAACGCTGAGATTTCCATGCAATTTTGGCGTGCATTGTTTGCTGCGCAGAGGCGGGTGCTTATCTTGGCCTTTAACAAGATATTGGTCCGAGTCCATATTCGGGCCTCGGAGTGTATGTACGTCTAAAACACTGGAAGCGTGTCTTCCGTCTATCACAACATGATCGATTTGGTTTCTCGTTTTTCGATTTGGAGACAGCCACGTAGTTTGATGGCTTATTTTATGCTTGAACCGAGTACTGCTACCATGTTTCGAGCCCCGGCGATGCTGATCAGCCCCAATCCATTATCGGACGTTTCGCCGTCTAGGCTGAATTTTACGACGGTGGTTCCAAAGATCCCTTCCTTTCCAACCCTGGCATTGAAGGCGCCAATCACGATTTCGATATCATGGCGGGCAGCGCTGCTTCGTGAGCTTCAAGCGCTCACTTGAAGCTGTTCTTTTACGTGGCGGGTCCCAAACCCAGTGCACAACCCATTGCTGGGCGGGGATAGTTTCGTAACTGAATACTCGTTCATATAGCTAGCCGTTTTGTCCAAGACAGACGCCCGATTGCAGCCGCACCTACCGTTAATAGAGGCTGGAGACTTAGTAAGCCCTTAAACCGAATAAGTCGGAGTGGCCCCACCGAAGCTCCCTCGCTTTCTGCTGTGACCCAAGGCACCACTCAAATTGGTTGCCGCATTTCGCTTATGGGTTGCTATATGTTCTATACCCATTGCACTCCAATAATTACATTATCTATACCATTACCATTGACATTACAATTCTATTAACATTATGATTAGCACTTTTACTATCTGCGTTATTATCGCTGTATTTCGATTAGTTATCATTACCAATAGTTTTGGTATTAATATTACGATAAAATAAATTTGTTGGTCAATTGGTATAAATCGTATATTTCTTTGCAAGTGATCGCGTAGTCACCCCGAATTAGTCACAAAAAATCGCCATTCTTCTTCCATTTCATTTTTCGTCAACTAAACGCATTGTAATTATTAAAAGTTATTTAATAATTTACGAATTAAATTTATGAAATTATTGAAAATTATTTCCTGAACTAATAACAAAAGCAAACTTTGTCGTATTGTATAGCTTGATGTTTGATTAACCGACAAACACAACGTGTCATAATTGGCAAATTACTGAACAATTATTTTGGCCAAATTAAGCTCAAATTTATGTCAAAAAGAGTTAGTAAACCGAGCGATATTCATAGTAATACATATATAGAAATTTGCAAAATGATTACAAAAAATGTCCTGAGACGCATCGAAAAAAGTCATAGAACAAACTGAGTTACACAGACCATGAAATGCGGCACTAAATAAAAGTCAGCGAAAGCAAAATTTCTGTTTTATAAACGCTGTTCGCTTGCACTAATAATTTAGTAATATTTTTGATTCCATTGTATAAACAAGTCAATTCGCATACTTTGTTGCTATATGCAAAAATGAAAGCTTTATACGCGCTGATTGGACTGACTGCGCTAGTTGCCTCAGTCACATTTGTAATGGTAAGCTGGCTAAATTTCTATAAAATAAACTTTGGTGTTTGAACTTGGGTGATAACAAACCAGACATACAGAAGTGCATATGAGGCCATGTGAACTAGAGGAGCCTATCTAAAAACACTTTTTTGTATGTCAGTTAGGCCAGTCTAGCTCTCAATGCCCCATTTATTTTATTACTAAATAATTATATTTATTTCCCGGTAGTCTCAATCAAGCGACGAAATGGATAAATGGAATAGAATAGCCTGCCTGTCTGAGTCCAATACCACGGAAGATGAAGTAAAGAAATTCTTTGAGAACGGCATGAAGGCTAGCGAAGCTACGAATAGTATAAAATGTCACGTTAAATGTTTGTTGGAGAAGCAGGGCATCTTCAATAAGAGCGTTTACAATGCTGATGTTGCTATAAAGCAACTAATGAAAATTCCAGCAATGAAGGGGCATGAAACCGAAGTAAAACAGGCCGTGAATAGTTGCAAGAATGAGAAAGGCGCCAATTATTGTGATACAGCTTTCAAAATTTGTATGTGCATTAAGGAGTTCAAAGCCCAGATGTGAGCTGAAGCCTATCGCTGATAGGCAGGCAGTTTTGATACCTGCAAATACATTCACGTCTTAAAATTTTTGGTGTCGTGGTAATTTGAAAAAGTAATTAGGAAATGTGGTGATATTTAAACTTTTATAATAAACTTTAATAAAAGTCGCCTTTAAAAAAAAAGGATACCGATTTTTTATAGTTTTCGAAAACTAAAAACGCATTTTCAAAAACATCAAATCGCTAACCTGGAATGAGGTCGCATGAGGTCCCGAGTGACCCCAATAAAAGAATTGAGAAAAAGAGTTTTACAATTAAAAAAAAAGAAGTGTGTATTATCAAAAATATTAAAGTACTCTGTTATCATAAACTTAAAAAAAAAAATAAAATAAATAAATCAAAAAAGGAAATAAAAACTTTCCTCCTCTAAAAAATATTTCTTTAGTGTTCGCATGGGGTCAGCACTTAAGAGAGTAGCGGTATGTGTGTTGCCAATGTTTTGTCAGTGACTAATTTACGTACCCCGCGGTGAGCCAGGAAGCTAGAAATAGCGCGAGCACGCTCCAAGCACTCCAAGACATTTTTTTCTACCTCATGCGCCTAATTAAAGGTTAATACTTTGAAATCTTAGAACCAGAGTGGACCTTTCCATCGATAAAATCTACCTCACAATTCTTATTAATGAAATCACAGCAACATTTGTTGCAATGTCTCTTGCTAGATCTACTAAATATTTAGGTGTGTAATACTTAGAAGTGCATTTAGTGCAAAGAGCCAGCAACTGGAGCCTTCGAAAAAAAATAGTATATGCCAGTTGGAAAGTAAACTGGAAAATATCTCTGAAAGAACAATAAATAGCACAGATACTTATTATATGCAATTCTACCACAAACGATTTTTTTACGTTTTTTTTATACCCGAGCGCACTTGTGCACAAGGGTATATTAATTTTGTTCACATAACGGTTGTTTGTAACAGCCAAAACGAATCGAGATAGATATAGACAAATGTATACATAAATGATCAGGATGAAAAAAGAAATCGATTAAGCCATGTCTGTCTGTCCGTCCGTCTGTCCGTCTGTCCGTCTGTCCGTCTGTCCGTGTACACGATAACTCGAGCAAAAATTGAGATATCTCAACGAAATTTGGTATGTAGGTTTCCCTTAATCCAAGGTAGGTTGGTATTGAAAATGGGCGAAATCGGACTATAACCACGCCCACTTCCCATATAACGGTAATTTCCAGAAATACGAAAACTGCGATATTTTAGTAACTACTGAAGATGATTCACTCAAAATTGATATTTGTAATAATTTTCAGGCGAAAAATAAGAATATTATAAATTTTTGCAAACTTCCAAACATGGCACAGTTGTTGGCCTTGGTACATCATACTAAATGGCCGAAAATTTAAAAAATCGGACAATA
>NW_016165081.1:0-12551 GCF_001687245.7 Rhagoletis zephyria | reverse complement strand
CTAAAATTACGGCCGCTTTTCATATAACGGTAAATTTCAGAAATGCTTGAAACTGCAATATTTCGAAATTTAAGGACGCTAATTTACTCAAAATTGATACACCCGGCATACTTTCATACCACGCACACGTGGTGTTGAATCAAACTGAACATTTGAATGCACATTTACATGTCTGGCTGTAGCTGAGTGCACGAAGATGCTTGCCACAATTTGCTAATTTCCAGAGGTTCAGGGTTCAAATCCCATTACAGGCAGCATGGAATTTAAATATTTTTTTTTACTTAATTATGAAAAAGCATCCGTAAGCAATAGTTGACATGCACAGAGTTTTACGATTATATTAAGCAAAAGCCAGCAGTTTTGAAACAAGTTCACAGCAAAGAAACAAATGACTGAAATGTTACCTTGTATTTAATTTTTTTTCTTTCGTGAAACCTAGATTACTTATAAGCACCGTGCCGTACAAAATTATTGGCTCGGAGACTCTTTCATCTGATCACAATTTCTAATCAGATAATTTAGAAAAATTTTGAAAATGTAGCTTTTGAGCCAATTAGTAAAAAGCAAGTCTGGCAACTTCAGATAATTTCGTTGATTTTTTGCAATTATTTATTTTTTGTTGATAGTGTCTTCCACATACAAAAAAATGTCAAACATAGTTTGTATGGAAGAAACTCTCAGTAAAAACAATACCAAAAATCAACTAAATTTTTATGGGTTGCAAAACTTCATTTTCAAAATTTTTATAAAAAAGTCTGAATAGAAAGTTGCGAATTTGTATGCAAATTTATTGCATTTTTCCGAGTTTTGCACAAAGTTTAGAAATTTTATTTTTATGTTTTCTGATGTATTTAGTAGATGTAGATTTAAGGGTATGCACCTGGAATATCCGGACCCTTAATGGGGAAGGTGCCTCTGCCCGGCTGGTTGATGTCCTCGGGAAGACAAAGGCTGACATCACCGCCATCCAAGAAATGCGATGGACGGGGCAAGGTAAAGTAAGCGTGAAGCCTTGCGACGTCTACTACAGTTGCCACGTAAAGGAGCGCAAATTCGGTGTTGGATTCGTGGTAGGAGAGAGACTCCGTCGCCGAGTACTGGCGTTCACCCCGGTGGACGAACGTCTAGCCACAATCCGCATCAAAGCTAGATTCTTCAACATCTCGCTCATCTGCGCCCATGCCCCGACGGAAGAGAAGGATGAGGCGTCCAAGGATCTCTTCTATGAGCGCTTGGAACGTACATATGAGCGCTGCCCCCGACACGATGTCAAAATCGTGCTTGGCGATTTTAATGCCAAGGTGGGCAAGGAAGGGATCTTTGGCGCCACTGTCGGAAAATTCAGCCTCCACGACGAAACGTCCGATAACGGACTGAGGCTGATCGACTTCACCGGGGCCCGAAATATGGTAATATGTAGTACTAGGTTCCAGCATAAGAACATCCACCAAGCTACATGGCTGTCTCCAGATCGAAAAACGAGAAACCAAATCGATCATGTTGTGATAGACGGAAGGCATGCTTCAAGCGTTTTGGACGTACGTACACTCCGAGGGCCAAACATCGACTCGGACCACTATCTTGTTGTAGCCAAGATACGCACCCGCCTCTGTGCAGCAAAAAATGTGCGCCCAACAATGCAAGGAAAGCTTAACGTCGAAAAGCTGCAATCACAACAGACGGCCAATTTATTCGCCACTCGACTCACACACCTGCTCTCTGAGAGCACTCTTCAACAATCCGACGTACGCGAGCAGTGGAACCACATTTCCCGATCATTAAGTACCGCCGCCGAAGAAGTAGTTGGATTTCAGCGAGCCCGAAAGAACAACTGGTACGATGAGGAATGTCAAGAAGCCGCAGAGAAAAAAGATGCCGCCTACAGGGCCACGCTGCGATCGGGCGCAACGCGAGCCATGTGGGACCGTTATAGGGAACTGAAGAAGGAAGCGAGACGTATTTGCCGCAATAAGAAGAGAGAGGCCGAAATACGTGAGTGCGAAGAGCTTGAGATGCTGGCCGACAGGAAGAACGCCCGAAAATTCTACCAGAGGGTTAGGCGACTTACGGAAGGTTTCAAGACCGGGGCGAACTCCTGTAAGAACAACAATGGCGACCTAGTGACCGATGTCCAGAATATACTTAAATTGTGGAGGGAACCCTTTTATAACCTACTGAATGGTAGCAGCGCTGAAAGTAGTGAGGAAGACGAACCCGAGTCCCCAGTCGATGATGATGGAGTAGCTGTCCCACCGCCTGACTATGACGAGGTACGAATAGCGATTACGCGGCTGAAAAACAACAAAGCTGCTGGAGCTGACGGCCTGCCAGCCGAGCTATTCAAGTACGGCGGCGAGGAGCTGATGAGGTGCATGCATCAGCTCGTATGCAGAATATGGTCAGATGAACGCATGCCCGACGACTGGAATTTAAGTGTGCTCTGCCCAATCCACAAGAAAGGCGACCCCGCCATACGCGCCAACTACCGCGGAATTAGCCTTCTAAGCATAGGTTACAAGGTCTTATCGAGCGTATTGTGCGAAAGACTGAAGCCCACCGTCAACGAGCTGATTGGACCTTATCAGTGTGGCTTTAGGCCTGGAAAATCCACCATAGATCAGGTATTCACAATACGCCAAATCTTGGAAAAGACCCGCGAGAATAGGATCGACACACACCATCTATTTGTCGATTTCAAAGCCGCTTTCGACAGCACGAAGAGAAGTTGCCTTTATGCCGCGATGTCTGAATTTGGTATCCCCGCGAAACTAATACGGCTGTGTAAAATGACGTTGAGCAATACCACCAGCTCCGTCAGAATAGGGAAGGACCTCTCCGAGCCGTTTGATACCAAACGAGGTTTCAGACAAGGGGACCCCCTTTCGTGTGATTTCTTTAATCTTATGTTGGAGAAGATAATAAGAGCCGCAGAACTGAACCGCTCAGGCACAATACTTTATAAGAGCGTACAATTGCTGGCGTATGCCGACGACATCGATATTATCGGTAAAAACAAGGGCTACGTCTGTTCTGCCTTCTCGGGATTGGATAGAGAAGCAAAGCGAATGGGTCTGGTGGTGAACGAGGACAAAACGAAGTATCTCCTGTCAGCACACAAACAGTCAGAGCATACGCGTCTTGGCACCCACGTCACTGTTGACAGTTACAAGTTTGAAAAAGTAGACGACTTCGTTTATTTGGGAACCAGCATTAACACCAATAATAATGTCAGCCTTGAAATCCAACGGAGAATCACTCTTGCCAACAAGTGCTACTTTGGGCTGAGTAGGCAATTGAGAAGTAAAGTCCTCTCTCGTCGTACAAAGATCACACTCTATAAGTCACTCATCATGCCTGTGCTGGTGTATGGCGCGGAAGCATGGACAATGAAAGCATCTGATGAGGCGGCTCTTGGAGTTTTCGAGAGAAAGATTCTGCGAAAGATTTACGGACCTTTACGCGTTGGTGATGGCGAATATCGCAGACGATTTAACGATGAGCTGTATGAGCTTTACAACGATATAGACATAGTGCAGCGAATTAAAATTCAGCGGCTCCGCTGGCTTGGCCATGTCGTTCGGATGGACAGAAACGCTCCTGCTCTGAAAATATTCAACGCGGGCCGCGATGCTGGGAACAGAGGAAGAGGAAGGCCTCCTCTGCGTTGGAAAGACCAGGTGGAGAAGGACTTGGCTTCACTTGGCATTTTCAATTGGCGTCAGTTAGCACAGAAGAGAAATGACTGGCGTGCTGTTTTGGACTCGGCCAAAATCGCTTAGGCGGTTACAGCGCCAAATAAGAAATAAGAAGAAGAAGATGTATTTAGTATAAACTGTATTTTTATAAGGAACAAAAAAGGTACATGCATTGTGAAAAATTCTCGGTGCTTTAGTTGTGATAAATTGTTTTGTTTTGCTGGTGTACGTTGTAATGATCTCATGATCTCATGTTTTTATTTTTGTTTGTCAAAATAAAATTTTACTACATCAGGGAGTGAGAGTGAGAGTGTGCGGATTTGGCAACAGAGATATCTGGCAGCCCTACAGTTGGGGCTCGATATGATATACATGTACAATACAGGGACAATTTTAAAGCATCGAATCCGAACATACAATTTAGTTTTGAGAATAAAAAGACATAACATCTTTCAATACAGTTTTATTTAGAACGAAACAAAGAGAAAAAAGCTTGAAAAAGTTATCGCAAAAAAGTATACACACAATATGTATGTAATACGGTGGCGAGAAAGTAGAACATTTATGAAAATTTGACGAATTTTAACAAATGAGCATCAATATTTTAAACATTTTATTTGTCAATTTTGTTGTGGCGTATTAATGTTTATTTCAATAACGTTGATCTCCGAAATAGCAGCTATAACTTCTACCGCTTAGAATTTGTTGTTTCTTCCACTATTCCTAACATACAAATCGTGGTATAAAGCTCAATAACGCTATTGAAATAAACATTTTAATCAGATTTTCTAGAATCGTTTTGAGTATGCAGTTTTGTAGGTCAATAAATTTTAGTATAATAAGTGCCAGTTTGGTGTAGCTTGGACTTACCGTTGATTTTTGGCAATTTTTTGTTTGCCGCATTTTCTTCCATACAATGAAGTTCAAACATTGTTTTGTATGGAGAAAATGAGCAACACCTACCACAAAATAAAAATTACCACAAATCTAGCTACTTAAAATTTGCACTTTGAATGGAATGTGCTACAAAACTGCATATCTATTTAAAATTTTGATGAAACTTTGTCGAATTTTGCTAATTCTTGTACAAAGTTTGAAATGTTGACTTAGCTGCAAGGCTACCTCCCTTTTGATGTAGAAACCCATTGCAGAGAGCAATGAACCCAGTATTTTCCCGAGACACGCGAATTCTATTCAGTTATGCAGTGGCGGCCCTAAAATAAAGTCTGAAGGGGATTGTATTTGGAAAAAATAGGAATGCAAAAGTCATTCCACCTACTGGACCACTGTAGAGTCCTCCAAGACGAATTTATGGGTATACAGTAAGCTTCCGAATGTCTAACGATAGAAACGATCGGTTGGAACAATATATATATTTTCTCAGACAGTCAGGCAGCTCTTAAAGCTATAAATTCAGTCACATGTAACTCGTAAACAGTAGTGAAGTGCCGCAGAGTACATAAGGTGATGGCCGAGCAGTTTTCTTTCTCTCTTGACCTGGTAGGATTGCTGGGACACAGAGACAATAAAATGACGGACGAGCTTGCAACGAAGCATACGTACTTCCCTTCCACTTTCTTCGCAGTAGAAGAGGTTTGCCCGGCCTTTCGTTACCTTAGGGCTCAACATGACATAATTTCTTTGAAGAAACAAGCGTAAGGTTTGTATGGAAGGGTGTTAATGAGATCCCTAAACTACGCGGCATCTCGGAAACCTGTCGATTTCAGCGTAGGCTAATTATTTTATAGATTGGGATGATAATTTGATGCATGTTCGAGGCGAATAAATTTATAAGCCAATAAGTGAATACATTGCATTTGCTTAAAGGCAATATTTGCCTATCTCGTTTGGATTATGATAGGCATATGGTTCTGGTTAAATAATTAATTCGAGATCAGTCAGCTCCATTTAAACGCTCAGGAAAGAAAATTCTAGACATGTATCGGGTCGCCTGCATGGGATGTGCTGGATAGATTATACCCCCTTCTCAACTCTTCAAAAATCGATATTCGGGACTTCCCAACTTGGCGGTCATGTAGGCAGTTGAACAAGTTAGTATTTCAATATGAAGTCGAACGCTCAGTTTTGAGTACCTTAGAAGTTTAACTTTCTTCGTTTATCGAACAGTCAAAGTGAGTACCACATGTGTGCATGTGTGCAGATTAGTTCATCTGCTATTGTTCTTCGTTGCCTACCTAAATCTGTAGAATGTGAATTTTGAACCGCTTTCCCTAATCTTATCTCAGACAAGTTTCCAGCACACTCGTCTGATCCCTTGTTTCCCGGAATACCACTAAGGCCTCTTAACCAATAAAGATCGACAAGAGTTTTTAGCAATCCTCGGCGACGGTAGCTATGTATGTATATCACTTCTGCTTACCAGCTTAGCTGCCATGTCAACTGTATACACAATGTAGGTACATACAACATGGAAAATACTGAAGTAATCAGGAGTCTTTAGGACTCTATCTCACAGACGAGTTTTCAAGATAAGACCTCAAACCTTAGTTCCAGTGAGTACTTTGAACGTCTAACATCCAGCAGATAAAACAATTGACTTAGTGTGGGCGCCGAATTAAAAGCCAGCTCAGAGGTATCATCACAAAAATATCAGCCTAGATTGGATAACATTAGATTTGGAGGGTGGAGCAGGCCACCTAGTTACCGCGAACGAAAAAATTTATTGTATCAAACCTCTATTCAACTACGAGTCATCTTGATCAACGTACTGCTAAGAAACCTCGCCAGGTCCTTTGGCTGAATGCTATTTAGGTCGTGTGTAGGTAATGTGCTCTGCTGTTTCCTGTTGTTCGTTGCCTACCTACACTGGTCAGAGTTAACAACTCCTAGGTTTGACAAGTGTTTAATTACCCTACAGTGGCCAGTAAGAAAGCCTGTAACACTTTGTTGCCTATGACTCCACTATGTCTCAGTACCCATACGAGGTATATCCGGTTCCTTCTAGAGACGAACGGTATTAAATGTTATCCCACACCAGCTTAGAGGTTCCTCGTGCGTTTTAAGAGCAGCTGTCCGAGCATTTTTAGCTGTATTTTTTGGTTGCCCCATATTCTACATACTGTCTCAGATATAACTACATAGTTCAATGGCGTGCACCTCGGTCTAAAATACAGAGTTACCTTGCCCCATGCTGGTGAAAAGGAGCAGTGTGGGTTGTATGCCGTAAACTCCTAGTACGAAGTGTGGTGAGTGCCCAAACTCGATCAAAAGTGTTATAAATCGTGTATTTCTTTGCGGGTGATCGCCATCCCGAATTAGTCACAGGTAGGCCTGGGTAACGGCGCAAATTTTTTGCCGCTGACACACTAACTCCAACGCCACTTCCGGAATGAGAACAGTGTGTTAGCGCAATTGCGCCTCTTCAAGCTAAAGCGCATTTCATTTTGCTTATTGCTGCACCAAGGCGAATTTACGCATGATGATATCGGTTGAGCAAAAATAAAAATTACAACAACATATTACATGCACAATGGAGACACAAAAATACTGCACATTTTACAAGTGACATTTCTCTTTTGTGTGTCTTTTTGTCTTCGCGACACCCGGTATTGTCATTGTTCCGTTGTTGCTGGCGCTATTGCGTTACATACAGTGAAACCCGCTTAAGCACCCCTCCGCTTAAGTACCTAAACCGCTTAAGTAACCAACATTTTTGGGCAATGTGAATTTTTGAATGTAATCTGAAGAAAATCCCTCTCTTAAATACCTCCCCGCTTATTTACCCAACCCGCCTAAGTACCTAAATTTTTCGTACCCCATTTACCATTTTACCTATAATTTTCCCCTTTTAAGTGCTCTTTGAAAATTCCTTAAAATATTTACATATTTTGAAATTCAGTGTCAGCGTCACATACCTTCGGCAAAAAAATTATAAAAAATCAACGGTAACTTTTAACTACTTGGAACTTGCATATTATTACACTAAAATTGAATGGGCTATAAAACTGTATACTCAAAAAACACTTCTGAGAAAAAAAATTTAAAATTTTGGTGATTTTTTAAGTGTTCTATAAAATCTTAGGCTTAGGTTTATATGGTATTTGTTAGGGAATAAACTGTATCTTAATTCAAAATTTTTAAATAATGCTACGGTCTTGGTTTTAAACTACGTATACTTTATTAAATGTTCGTGTTTTATTCATATTCATTCATATTTATGTAAGTTAACAAAAATATGTAACTACATCAATAATTATGTTCGCTTAAGTACCCGCATCGAGGTACTTAAGCGGGTTCTTTTAAGTACCCAACCCGCCTAAGTACCTCAAAAAGCTGACATTTTTCGTGAGGTACTTACGCGGGTTTTACTGTAGTTGTGAAAATCAGTATCAACGCCTGTAACTCACTTCTCGGTATCAGCGCAATGGCGCGACGCCGCTCTGTGTTACCCACGCCTAGTCACAGGTTCATTTACCGTCAACTACGCGCACTGTAATTATTGAAAATTATTCAATAATTTACGAATTAAGTTTATTAAATTATTGAAAATAATTTCCCGAACAAATAACAAATCCGAAATTCATCGTATTGTATAGCTTAATGTTTGATTAACTGACAAACAAAAGCGTCATAATTAGCAAATTACCGAACAATTATTTTGGCAAAATTTAAGCTCAAATTTCAGTAATATCTAAAAAAAAAAAAGTTAGTATACCGAGCAATATTTAGAGTAGTATATATTTGCAAAATTATTAAAAAAAAAATAACTAGTTATGACGAAGCGAACAAAAGTCATAGAACAATCAGAGGTAATCAGACCGAGAATTTCGGCCCTAAATAGAAGTTGGCAAAAGCTAAATTTCTGTTACTATAAACGCTATACGCTTGCACAAATAATTTATTAATATTTTTGATTCCATTGTATAAACAAGACAATTTGCATACTTTCTTGCTATATGCAAAAATGAAAGCTTTATATGTGCTGATTGGACTGACTGCTCTATTTGCCTCAGTCACATTTGTAATGGTAAGATGGCTAAATTTCTATAAACTAAACTTTGCTGTTTGAAATTGGGTGATAGCAAAACATACATACAGAACATACATATACATATGCGGCCATGACAGCTAGAGGAGCCTATCTACAAACAATTTTTTTGGAGTGATTGAGAATCAAGGATCTATAAATAATAAATACGGCCTTCTACTAAAAAGTTCGTTGTACCTATGTGATGCTATCTATTATACTAAAAGAAAACTAAAATAATAAAATCTAATAAACAATAAAAAAAATAAACTCAAGAAATGCATTTTAAGCTGTACCTCATTTTAATTTGAATGTCAGTTAGACCAGTCTAGCTCTCAAGGCCCCATTTATTTTATGTCTAAATAATTATGCTTATACCCCGGTAGTGTCAATCAAGCGAGGAAATGGATAAATGGAATAGAATAGCCTGCCTGTCTGAATCCAATACCACGGAAGATGAAGTAAAGAAATTCGTTGAGAATGGCATGAAGGCAAACGAAGCTACGAATAATATAAAATGTCATTTTAAATGTTGGTTGGAGAAGAAGGGCATCTTCAATAAGAGCGTTTACAATGCTGATGCAGCTATAAAGCAACTAATGAAAATTCCAGCAATGAGTGGACATGAAATCGAAGTAAAACAGGCCGTGAATAGGTGCAGGAATGAGAGAGGCGCCAGTGATTGTGATACAGCTTTTAAAATTTTTATGTGCATTAAGGAGTTCAAGGAGTGTGAGTTCAAGTCTACCGCTGATTTTTTGGCAGTTTGATACCTGTAAATAAATACATACAATTCATAAAGTTGTTGGTGTCCTGATAATTTGAAAATGTAAAGAAGTAAATGTGGTATCTAGGAGTTAAACTTTTATAATAACCTTCCTATAGTTTTTGAAAACTAAAAAAATTTGCTTTCTTCTCGATTAATACGGCGAAGGACATTACAGAACAGCAAAAATGGTTCATACTCCGTTGGAATTTCAGCGTTCTGAATGAAATCATAAAGAGAAGAAGACTATAGTCTTTAATTTATCGCCACTAGACACGAATAAAGGCGCGAGCTCAAAAGTTGACTGTTGTTGAAGTGACAGTCCTTGGCCAAGTATAAATCTATGATTACGCGCCTTTTGTCGATGAAGTTTTTCTTAAGCGCCTTCTTTTGTAAAATTTTTTTATGCATCTCTTTTCGCCGTCGAAACACTAGCCCCCTCTTTCGTGTCTAGTGACGATATGTATCAATACTTTTCATGAAATTTTAAAATAATAGCCATTGGTCTATAATTGACATTTGGGATAATTTTTGGGGTAGGGCTAAGAAACGTCAGAAGTTGATGAAAGATTTATGGAAGCTTTTAACTCGGGCGCTGAGATGGAATGATAATGCTCTCGCTGACACAAAAAGCATTTGAGAAGCTAATTCGGTGTCCCAATAGTGATTTTTTCAATAGACACTGCAAAGGTAATGATGAACGATAAAAGTAGAGCCGGTTCAAGGAACAAATTAATATTGTCAGGTATCAAGATGCCCGCAGATACGCTATTGAAAATTTTACCAGCTTCGTATCGTCTCCAGTAAGGTGCAGAGTTTTTGAATAATATGTTTACTCCCACTGTTGATTGCATACCACAATCATGGAGATTCGTTGACCTCGCTTTTATTCATGTGCTGATAACTTTGATTCGTTCACTGCACGATGCAGCGGGTCCTGAGGCTTCAAATAGAAGCACAGCATATCTCACGTGCGGAGTTCATATGGGCTGTTCTCTGTTGCTTGGTAAATTATCGTTGCTTGGTGTCATCGTAGATAGTAAATTTTTATGGCTGTTTACGTTGATCAAATGATCTCCATATTCTTAAGGGTGTTCTAGTTTTGTCAACGGGTGATTGGTAAGTCATTACGTCGGGCGCTTGAAAGAATATTTTGGATTTTCTATGTATTGATAAGACTCATTTTCAGCTTTCAACATGCCTTTGGACTTGTTCAATTGCGCTGCGTTTTTTCCCGAAGCCAAATTGATGATTAGGAATGAGATTTTGCCTTCAAAGGAATATAACTTTCATGATTTTGAAAATGTTAAGTAGGTAGTAAGCTAACTGGTCGATATAATCTTACTTTATCAGCACATTTTCCGGGTTTGATTATCACTTTCGGGTAATTGCTTTAGCAATTTGCTGGTGAAGAGATTATAGCGAGGTGCTTTTTTCAGGCTTAACGTATCAATTGCTGTTTCTAATTCTACTTTTTTTTTATGGGAGCCCATTTAATAAGTACAACATAGTGTGACGTTGAATTCATTTATTACCTCGGGTGGGGGTTCAAAGTTACGTGGTGTTAATACCGTTTTTGAAAAGCTCGCAAATGTGCTAGCTTTTTTAAATCCCCTTTTCTCCATTCGTAGTTTTCCTTTCCAATTGCAGCTTATATTCTATGAGGAAGCTAGCTGCTTCCCGAGAATATTCGGTAGTTGCAGATGCATCAATACTGCTGAGGTATCATTGATTTAGGGAGTTCCATTCGTTATTAACCCTTGTGTGTTCAACCAAATTAATTGAGGTTTTGGCACAACCCCGGTACCTGGGTACCCGTTTATGGATTTATTTCTAAAATTCGGCTGTAACTTAGTATAAAGCTGGGCATTAGATATATATTGATTTATTTATTGTTATCGAAGATCTTTTTATACAAATCCAACGACAGTTTCAAGTCGGGTATTTTGTTTGTATATGTTGACATACAGATTAAAAGCAAGACCGAAACAGTATAGTAGATGGTACGTAGTCCGAATCTTGTTTTCTGCACTCGTTTAAGTTAGTCAACTTAATCATAGGATATTGTTAAGTTTAAAATTGTACGAGTACTTTTTTGTCACTTTAGTGCTTTAATTGAAGAAAACTCGGCAACTTGTTCAATCTGCTACAGCCTTGCAGCAGAAACACTAAAGTAGGTGCATACGTCCTAGTCAAAATATATACACGAATACGAAATCAGCGATTTTATCAGCACACAGAGCTCTTCCTTGAATTCTAAAAGCCAAGAAGTCACACGCAAGCACATCGATCTTTCTCCATTTCACGCCTTTAAACAAATATAAATTGTTGACAACCTGTTCTTTTTCCTATGCTGCCACTAATTAGAAACTACTTTTTATGCTTGAAATACAACACTAAAGGGACAACAATGCAACAATATGACAGATTTTTAAATAAAACAAATATGCACAGCAACAAAGAGTGGACACTATCGTAATCATTTGTCACATCTAATAAGGGCTTGTATGTACGTACATATGTTTGAGCTAGAGGTTTGAGAGAGCAAGCAGGAAGGGGAAAGAAAACATGCAATATCAAGATAATTGGAAAAATTCAACTGTCATTTGGTGAGGTCAACGAAAACTATGAGTTGCTTGTGGGAAGCAAGCACTAAATGATTATCCCAACTCAAAGAACAAGAATCAGGAAAGACAATCCTTTTCACAAGTTCCAAAGAAAATGACAAGCGATCTAAAGAATTTTCACTAATAAATCAAATATTTTTTTCTACAATCTTCAGACGACCCGTAAGCCAGAATGTCACATGCACACTTACATAAGTGGCAGGGTAATCGATAAGCTAAGCATGCTATGCCTTGAAATATGCTGTGTGTGTGTAGGTGCGATGGGCAACCGCTTACAACTGAGGGTAAGTACATACATATGTACGTAAGTACAAGCCAAGTAAAGGGCGCACTGTCTTCGAGGCGAGGCAAAGTGTATTCTTGAGCGTTGCAGGAGATGTGCAACATAAATCACACCCGAAATGCGTTCGCTTCGTTTTTATGTATGTAAATGCGTAGTTTTAGAATGCAATACAAGTGAGCTATGCAACATGATG
>NW_016165080.1:17461-28945 GCF_001687245.7 Rhagoletis zephyria | reverse complement strand
TTTCAATATAAATGTGAATATATCTATACACATAGAAGTACATATGTATGTATACGAGTATTTATTAAAAAAATTTGCTCGATGATTTGATATTGATATTTTCATCACCATATTTATCGTTATCGATATAAAGCCAATGGCGTTTGGTATCGTTATATACGTTCGTATTTCACTTAACCATCACAGAAAACTTTAGAAAGGTCTTCACACGGGATTTATTTTGATGAGGATTGATCAAGAGTAGTGATGCGCAGAGAGAGCTTAAACTCTATACGCGCCTATACAAAATGTATGGAAAGCTTAAAAGAGCTTTGCCCGCGGGCAAGGCGGTGTCCATCAGTGATCTAGAGGAGTGAAGATCAGAGAGAGCTTTCACTTTGTGTGCATCCAAGTAATATTTCTTTATATTTTACTACGTAAATCTAAAAGCTCTATGATCTTCACTGCTTGTGATGAACCCGCATAGAGCAGTATTGGCACGTGGAGGCTTTTATTTTGTTCCAGCTGAATATAAATGTTAAATAGAGCTTTTAAAAGCTTTGACATTCACTCTTCTTGGGCAACGCTGATCTAGTCCAGCCACGACCGTCATCAGAAAACTTTAGAAAGGTGCTCATACGTGTTTTGCTTTAATCAGGATTGATCTAGATCGTTGGTGGGCATCAGCTTGTCAGCGGGCAAAGCTCAGCCCACGGGCAGGCCGGTGCCCACCACCGGTCTAGATGAGTGAATATCAGAGATAGCTTTCACTATGTGCGCATCCAAATAAAATTTGTAAAAAGCATATCCCGGGGTAGAAGCTTTTTGAAACTGTCTTCATATTTTGTTTCACAAATCTAAAAGCTCTCTGATCGTCATTGCCTCAGATGGACTCGCCTAGAGCAGTATAGGTTAATTGAGCTTTTAAAAGCATTGGCATGCGCTCTGACTGGCCATCGCTGATCTAGTACTGCCACGACCAAAATATACTTCGGAGCTAAGTTCTTTAAAGCTTTGTGCAGATTTCATATTGACGTGCAGAGAGGAAAAGCTCTATGTCTCACTCTCTCTACCTCTAGCCGTCGTCATCGTCTATTTTAAGCAAATCCAATAGCAATTCTTGGTGAAGCGGAACCGGGGCAGTGTAGTTGTCAGAGCAGTAGTCTGCTTTGAATTTCCGAAGAGTCATTGAAACTTCGAAACCTTTACATTTGTTTACCAGTGAGCTTATGAGAAAGTCACACTCGCGCTATCAAATCGAGGCTTCGTCTTTAGTTTATGGTGGATCATCGCATCACTGTTTAATCATGGAGTAGTTTCTTGTCGAGTAGGCGCCCGATGATTCCGATGATGTTGGCCAAATTGGACGTTATAAAAATACAGATTCTATTCTGACAGAGGAAATGTCATGTTCATCTCCTTCAACCCATTTCTTTAATTTCACTTAGGCAGCGGCTCAAGTCAAAAAACTAGGAAGCATTAAATTCAAAAGAAATTCTCGTAGACTTTAATCAAAGCTTTGAGACTTTATTGGGCCTTATTCCTTTTTAATTGAATACTTTACTGCCATTATTTTATACTAATTATTTATTTTAAATACATTTTTTAGCAACATTTTTTTAAACTAATACCTACAACTGGTGAAGTGATCACATATTCTATTCCATTTCACTCCAATAACATTTTAAACTAAGCAATGTTTAAATTGCCAGTTTTCGCTTAATCTTCTGCCAAGCGCTTTTAATCTCTTAATTGTAGCTCAATACAAAGCATTGATCATTTTAAATTTGCATTTTAATCAAACAATTGTGATTTGTAGTACCAACTTGAAATCATGTTTTGAAACCACATAAAACACGTTGCTGTACATTCATACATATGTATCTAGGTATTTATATAAATGCAAGTTTACATTTGTAAGTTTGTATGTACGTATCTACTATATTACGCGTATTAAATTGGGTTGTATTTCTGTATACTTCAACCGCTGTAGCCGGCAAAAGCATGTGTAAATGTAATGGAGCATTCCATGAAAAAGTGGAACTCTTAGCGAATTTAGAAATATCAAACTTTTAAATTTTCGTGACTTTATGGACATTTAATTAAAGGAAACATAAATCTTAAGTTACCTGTTTTAATGGTACGCTCATTTGTTTAGAGAGCTACAAGGTTAAATGGCTTCTAGTTGTTTGATGCAGAACGGCGATCTAATATGAAAATAACTAACAATTATAACTACCTATGTGAGCTCTGTCGGACATGTAACATGATTTGTCTGTACGTGAGAAATTATTAAAAAAAAATACCTAAAAAATAACAACGCACATTTTGTTGATTTTTCCCCTTAATACCGCCTTTGGCTCTTACATTGTTTAATAGTTTCACTAATATTTTAATGTAAATACAGAGAAACCTCCCTTGGGCGGACACTCACCGTCAGTCATTTTTTTCCGCCCAAGAGAGGTGTCCGCTCAATAGAAGGAAAGCTTATTTTAGAACTTTTTAATGTTTTAATTAATTGAATAGTCACTATTTCTTATTAGAATAATATAATATATATAATAATGTTTTTTTCAAAAGTGCATATTTCATTTATGTGCTTAAGTACATATTAAATAATAACAAAATAAAATTAAGTATTACATTTCAGTCCATAAACTACATCCCATAAAACACTGGGAAATCGTCGATTGACGTTAGTTTTATTTTTAATTTTTTTCAGCGTCAGTACCTTTTTCATCAATAGTTTTCATGTTTTTATCATTAACAAAATCCAACCAGAAATCAAAATTTTCGGTCCATGTATTTATTATTATCTATTGTTATAAATTCATGAGAATTCTCATGAGGATTCTCCAAGGTTTTCTGATAATTCAAATAACGAACCTAAACCACTGCGCAAACCAAACTAAATGTGTGCATGATAATCACATTTTATGCGGGAAGTCCCTTTTTTCCATTTAGTAGTCCGCCTATGAGGAGTTCGCGTCCGCTCAACGGAGGTTTTTGTTTGATTTGTTATGAAAAGAAATCTTAATGTCCGTTGATAAGAGGTTCGCGTCCGCTCAATAGAGTTTTCAGTGTCCGCGTCCGGCCAAGAGAGTGTCCACTTAAGAGAGAGTAATTTGTTCCGAAATTTATACCTTAAACTTGGTATAGGAAAAAATGTCCGCCCAAGGCAGATGTATGTCTAATAGGGGTGTCCGTTAGGAGAGGTTTCACTGTATAACAATGCATAACGTATCTAAACCTATACGTCTTACAATATCAGAAAAGTAGTTGAATTTGTCTGTACGTGACCACGGAATGCACCAATGTATATGTCTAAAGCTTGAAAAATGTGCATATATATATTTACACAGATAGGTAATCAATGATCACTTTAAAGTGGATTAGTTAGTCACGTTCGAATTTACAGTGTTCAGTTTTAGCAGAATTATTGAAAGAATTTAATGTTAAAAACAAAATTTTATCGGTCCTGTTTGTACTTGCAAATTATTATTTATTTTCATTGTGATTCTCCAGAAATTTTTTATTTGCAAGGCGTACAAAATACACAGCTTTTCGTATGGGAGTGTTTTGAATGAAGTTATAACTTACTTTGCAGGAGATAAATATGGATAACTAACAGCGCAGTTGCAATGACTACAATACTTTTCGCAGTAGTCTTTTTATGATTAAGCGATAAATTCTTATAATAAATACATTTTTTTCAATATAAAAAAGAAAATTATCTCGGTTTCAAAAACATAGATAGGTTGTTTGAAAATTAGCAGTCTACGATTAAATTTCATGCACTGCTGGATTTCCACAGCGTATTCGAAAACGGAAAGGTTTTCCCATAAAAAGCGCTAAAGTGTTAGCCGGGAAATTAGCAGAAAATGCTTGCTAAACGAAGACAACTGTCGAAGATTTTCCAAACATAAAAAATATTATTTAATTTGTCTTTTAATTTTCATTTGTTTTAAACTTGTAAATGCTTTTTCGAAGTTGCGAAATAAAAAACATGACACCGTTTTTGGTACTTTCTCGAACAAACAAAATGTACAGGATATTTCTAAGTGACACCAGGTCCCTTGACCAAATGGAAATTGATCGAATATTAAAATCTCAGAATGGTCCAAAGAATATTAGGTTCGATTGGTTGGAAAGAGCACTTCACATATCAGACATAGACCAGTACAAGCCCGCTGCGATGCCAATTGGAGTTAACAACCCATTTGATTTATAAAAAGCCTTTTGTTGGCACAACGAATTATGCCAAGGCTGATATTTTCAACATTTTAATATCTTTAATATAGTCCCGAAAGAATGTGGGTGATCGTATCTTTCGAAGTAAATTCGTCAGCTTCGCAACTATCGATATCCCAATATCCATACAGTCACATGTAGTGAATTTACAATACTGAGCTATCTCATTCTAAAATCCATGGAGTTCAGTAAGAGTCTCTGCATTATAGTCCACTCTATATGTATTTCAGCCAGGCTACATGCTATTACCTGGATGGTCACCAGTTTTGCACTGCCGTATTCGATGAATGGAAACTATTTATCTAGTCTCAGTTCAGATGAGCAGACTCATCCTTTGAATATCTCTTAACATGTTTAGTGTTTTATATAGATTTTGTGGCTTAAAATAGGCCTCCTGGTAAGTATAACTCAAACTTTGCTGGGCTCTCCATTTGGTAGCGTAAAACCTAGAGGAGTTTGCCCAGCATCACTACTGCAACATCGTAATTACCTTGTCTCCATCCGCTTCCAATCTCAGCAACAGTTTATTCACGGTTAATAATAATCCAATAGGAGCGGAGAACATTATCCTCTGGGGGTGGCCCTTTAGACTTTCCTCCGAATCCCCCTAACTCTTAACTGACCGTCCTGGTTCCACTGGAGTGCAGGTGCGAGAGTCGAGTAGTGAATGCATTAGCCGTCGCACATTTTTTCATGCCTAGAGGCAGGTACGTGTCTTGGCTGCAATAAAAAAGTGGTCCGCGTCGATGTGTTGGCCTCGGTATGTACTTATGTACGTCTAGAACTCTGGAAGTGTACCTTCCGTCTAACACGACATGATAAATTTAGTTTCTCGTTTTTCGGTCTGAGGACAGCCACGAAGCTTGGTGGATCTTTTTATGCTTGAACTCAATAGTGCATACTACCATGTTTCGGGCTTGGCCAAGTCGATCAGCCTCAATCCGTTGTCAGATGTTTCGTTATGGAAGCTGAATTTTCCGACAGTGGCACCAAAGATCCCTTACTTGTCCAGCCTCGCATTGAAGTCGCCAAGCACGATTTATAGAAGAGGTCCCTAGACGCTTCGTCCTTCCCTTCCATCGGGGCATGGGCGCAGATAAGCGAGATGTTGAAGATGCGGATTGTGACTAGAAGCTCGTTTACTGGGATGAACGACAGTACTCGGCGACGGAGTCTCTCTTCCACCACAAATCCAATATCGAATTTGCGCTCCTTTACTTGGCAGCTGTAGTAGGCGTCGCAAGACCTCCAGAATTTTTTGCTTTGTCCCATTCAACGCATTTCTTAGGTGGCGTTGATGTCAGCCTTTGTCCTTACGAGGCAGAGGTACATTCCCCATTAAGGGCCCGGACATTCCAGGTGCGGGCCTCATCCGTGGCTTTGTCTCCCAAACCCAGCACAGAACCCATTGCTGCGATTAATTCAAATAAATAAATGCCCACATTACATTTTTTTCATTTTTTTTTTTTTTCAGAAATAATTACAATTTGCATAACGATGTATTCGAAATTTAAATTCAACTTTCAAAAACCCAACATAATATCTCCTCTTAAATTTTTTCGATTTACCTAATTTAATGGCCATACTTATTGATTGCTGAGCTCGTTAAACAAGTCCTACTAACCAACTGCCAACTATCAATTGCTATGTTGGTCAGAAAGTATGCGGTTATTCGTATAACGGCGAATTTAGCGTAACTTGTAATATGCATAGTCGCTTGCTACGGAGCGAATTACTCCCCTTATGCCAAACATGTTTGGACAACTTGGCGAGGGTACCTACATACATATGTACGAATATATTAGCGTGTTGGATGTTAAAGGTGGCTGTGCCGACGACGACGACGGCGGCGGCGATGTTGCCGGCACAAGTGACTTACGTGCGCTTTNTGTACGAATATATTAGCGTGTTGAATGTTAAAGGTGGCTGTGCTGACGACGTCGACGGCGCCGGCGATGTTGCCGGCACAAGTGACTTACGTGCGCTTTACACGTTTTGAGTTGATCAGGTAGTTGGGCGTTGCGAGTCGAACAGCCAGGTGAGCAGGCGTTCAGGCAGATGATCACGCTGAGCCGCGCGCGTGTGTTTCTCAAACCCAGACACAGACTCAGACAGAGACTGGTTAGGCGCGCTTTGTGTATACATATGTATATATATTTACAATACCATATAGTCGCACATAGAGTTTCGCCGGCGCACATATTGTGCCTTTTGCATTTAGCAGTGGACGTTTAGCAAACGGTTGGTTGGTACCTTTCTGTCCCGCTAGCTCAGTGACTGCCGCAATGAATACATTTCACCCCTACAGTATTGGCGTATATTTGAGTGTAGTGCAAACAAGTTTGCGCATTCAGTTGCGAATTTAATTTAAGCCGGAGTGGTGCGCTCGCTGCCACTAACAGAATTTGGTCGCTTTCAATTGACTGTTTTCGAATTACACGTGTGTACTTTTTATTGCTGTTATGCAGTTGTATAATAAAATTTTAGTGGCTTTGAGTAGTATTTGTGGCCGCATAAATTATTTGCTTTGCATATAAAATTGTTCGTTTTTATTTTGTGGAAATTGAGTGACGACCCGCTGCAAAAACAACCAAAAAACACAGTTAGTATTTTTGTTTTTGGTGGTACTGTTTAGCTAAAAATAACAAAACAAAACAGCAGCAACATATT
The DNA here is from genome assembly GCF_001687245.7 of Rhagoletis zephyria. Classification (NCBI taxonomy): domain Eukaryota; kingdom Metazoa; phylum Arthropoda; class Insecta; order Diptera; family Tephritidae; genus Rhagoletis; species Rhagoletis zephyria. The sequence goes on along the minus strand of NW_016165080.1, from coordinate 22,045 downwards.
TTTCCGCAAATAGTGGAAAGTACATAAAATTCGCACGCGAGCTGAACAGCGAAATCAGCGGACCAAATTCACAGCCCACATGCCTGGCAGCGCCGGTGAGCCGATTTAGCACGCTTCTATCACAAAAGCGGCTTTCAAAAACATATCTACTTGCAGATGTACATACATTCATATGTTTGCAGCGAGCAATAAAAATTTATTTATAACTACAAAACGATGTTAAAAAAAATTTATATTTTTGTTTGGTAATTTAAAAATATTTGTGTGTTTGAAGCAGTTTAAAAAATAGAAATCGTGAAAAGCTGAGTTTTTAAAAAGCTACCATACTCGCTCATCAAAACAACTACCATTTCAAAATGTTGAATCTACGAAGCCAACTTGATAAGGTAGGTCATATTTCAGTACAGATTTTGTTTTTGAACTTTGTCAAGTGTAGATATTAAGTGTATATTGGAAGCGAAGGATTTGCAAAATTTTGGGTTTCACTTATAAAACACATTTTTTACATACATGCTTTTGGCAGCTTTGCACAAAATCGTTTAACTTCAAAGTTCGGCGCATCTTAGAAACTTTTAACATACAAACTTCCAAACTCTCAAGTGAAATCAATGAGCATTCACGCTGCAATATAATCTGCCGAATAAAAGCAATTAACGCTGGTATGCATGTGCAGATAGGCACATACAGTGGCGGGCAAAAATGGATGAATGGTGTTTCGTTTCGATGTTTTTCAAGCTAGAATTTTTTTGATATTTTTTTTATAAAAATATGGTTCATACATTAACAAAAACTATATACATAAATCACACTTTCACACTTTATACAAAACTTAAAAAAATTCCAAATTTTTTTTAATTTCGAGCTTTTTAACCAGAATTTTTGGAAATTTGTTGGGTATGCAGTTAACAAGCTCATGAAATTGTAGCAAAACGAGTGGAAGTTTTGAGTGGCTAAAAATCGCATTGCTTTAAAATATATATATTTTTTTTGTGACAGCCTTTGCTGTTTTTTTTATATACATGAGTAGCGAAATTTGGGGAAACTGGCGCTGGCCTCTTTTTGTTTTGCGCAAACGGACTTGGCCATATTCTTCCACAAGAAGTTCGTGTTTATATGCAAAACGCCGTCAAAAAAAATTTAAAAAATCAATGCGATTTTTTAGCCACTTAAAACTTGCACTTGTTTTATCAGAATTTTATAAGCTTGATAACTGCATACCCGAAAAAATTCTAAAAATTCTGGTTAAAAAGCTCGAAATTTATATAAAAATTTGTGGAATTTTTCTAAGTTCTGTATAAAGTTCGAAAGTGTGATTTATATAGGTTTTGTTAATGTATGAGCCATATTTTTATAAAAAAATATCAAAAAAATTTCAGCTTGAAAAACATCGTAAATATTAAAAACGAACCGTTCAGCCATTTTTGCCCGCCACTGTATATATGTATGCATTTATATACCCGTTAGGAAATTTCCTTTGTTGTGCTAATTTGAAAAGTAGGTAAAATTTGTTGGTATTTAGAAAACTCGACATTATTTATTAGTAATTTAAACTTAACTTTACTTAAGTTATGCGAATTCAAAAATTGGACATAATTTTATCAAAATTTGGGAACTTAGCCAACATTTTGGCAATTGGAAACCTAGACACAAATTTATGGTAATTTATCACTAGACATAAATTTGTGGTTATAAAAAGCTGGACATATATAGACAATAAAAATATTTGCCTAATTTTCAATATATGTCCATATATAAATTTATACTTAAATTATAAACTACTAAAAAAATGTTGTCCAGTTCATGTGCAGTTTTGATGTAACGGTCAAAATAAAATTGGACATAGTTTTTTGGTAATTTTAAAACTGGACCTCAACTTTTACGAATTTAAAAACTGAACATAAATTTAAAGAAATTTAGGAACGCGACATACATTTTGGTTATAGAAAATATGGGCATAAAATTGTGGTAATTTAAAACTGGACGTAAATTTGCAGTAATCAAAAACTGCGTATGCACACTTTTCAAATATTGTGCAAATTTAAATTTATTCTAAGTTTTTAAACTACTCAAAATTTATGTCCAGTTGATGTTCAGTTTTGAAATAACCAAAACTTAGCTTCAGTCTTTAAACTACAAACAAGTTATGTTCAGTTTTTAATTTCCAACCAAATTATGTGCAATTTTTGAATAAGCAAAATTGTATGTCCAGTCTTATGCAGTGATTTCCAAAATGGTCCAGGTGAACCCCCTGGGTTCTATGGGAGACTCTACGGGGGTCTACGTGGCGTGAAAAAATGGTGGTTCGTAAGTTGTAAATGGGCGTCCACGAAAATTTTTTTTGTCGATAGTAAAAATCAAAAATGTTGGCTTGGGCTTACCTATCTATATAATACACTGCTAAAATACTAAGAAAGCAAAAAAAACATTAAAATTCGGTATTTGAAAGGCTGTAATCGGTGCAAAATTTTGTTATTGAAATCATGGCTAAAAATTTTTAGCAACCAGGTTCGCATGCAATCTTAACAGATAGCGCGGGAAAAGTTTTTTTATCCATCGCAACGGCGTGAAAAAAATGTGTTCAGTTGGGCGCTATATGGTTGAAATAGCCTGTTTATTAACCTTTAATTTTTAAACCCCGCCTTCATTTTTTTGAGTGGTGTATTTTAAGATAGAGTTCGTAAAAACTCCTCACTGTGGAATAAATACAAGGTCCATCCTCCTCCTCACTATAACTAAACTCAAGAGCAATCAATTTTTATGTGTTCCTTTGTTGGTTAAAAAAGAAAGAGCGCTTTTAATTTATATTAAAGAAATTTAACTCTGTATTTTAGCATCAATAATTACCTCAAGTTCCCATGCCACTCAAAATATTACTCCTCATAAAAGAACGTTCTGTCTCTAAATAGAACACAAGAAAATATATGGTTATTTATATGCTTACCACTCCGAATTCAGGCTTGGAACACAATCGCGACACAAATTTCCATCGATAGATCTAGTCTTCATAAAAAAATAAATAAAAAATGAAACGTAAAAGTAAATCTTCACACTTTTTGCGAGGTTTGGAAATCAGGGTAGAAATGTAGCAGCAGTGGGTCCACCGAAAGCAGTAAAATTTTGAATGTGGTCTACGAGAAAAAATAGTTTGGCTACATCTGGTCTAATGTCTATGTACATGAAATATACCATATGCTTAAAAATGCTAAATGTCAAGCTGTGAACTTGACCTTCATTCATTAGCATTGAACTAATGCACAAAAATTATGCATACAAAAATACATACATATATAAATATTTAATCGTATGTTCATACTTATATCTGCAGATGTAACTGTTAATAGCTAAAAGCATAGAAATGTGTCAAAATATGTGCTCTTAGGTCACAAAACGTTGAAAATTGTGCAATACTTAATTCAACACACAACATTCCTATTAATTTTGCATGAATATTTCATAGCCACTGGCAAAATATTAAATCCGTGTCAGCTAATGTATGGAATTGGTAAGGCGAAACACAAAACAACTTTCTCCTATCAAGATATGTACTATGTTAGGCTGGGTCGATTTTGTATGGGGGAAAATAAAAGTCATTTGACCGCATTGTAATAGTAATGCTATGATGTCTTAGGTCTCAGCCAATTGTTATTGGCCACGAAAGATTAATTTAAAACTTATCTTTAGCCCGCGCAATTGAATCAAAGTGTATGAATTTTGTAAATGAAACTTTGGCTTGTAATATCTATGGAATGCTTTATTGTTATAAACAGGGCGATATATCAAATAAAGGGCTATTAAATTTAGTACCTCACGTTCATTTATCATTTTTCAATAAATCTACACGTTTTTAAGATATTAAGATAAAACTTACAAAAACTATAATTTTCCCTTATGAATTTTCAATTCTTCATTACTTCAGCAACCAAGTGAAATAAAAAAGTGAGACGAGATTTATTTCAAATCTTTTAATGTTTTCGGATGTTTATATAATATTAAAGTGACCATGGACTTGGTCACGCCGATTTGGTCAGTTTTCAAGATTGCGGTGAATTAATGTATTGTCAAAGATTAGGAATCGTTCGACAAGTTAATAGTAGTTTCAAGCATATAAGTATTTGAATACATTACAATTAGGGTGAGAAACGCCCATTTTAAGTCCATTTTTGCAGTCTTGAAAAGTGGTGCGGAATGGTTTCATTAGTCGCCGCAGAAGCACATTTTTCGCGGTTTCTAAATTTGCCGTTATATGAAAGTAGGGGACGTGCAATAAGTGTTTAGATATACATAAATATTTTAGTTAATTCCATTATGTGAAAAAGTGTCTGTAGGTAAATGCAATAGTCTTTAACATGTCCTGGGAAATCCTTTTGAGGGCTCTCCAATTGGACGATATTGCTTTGCATTCAGCTTGAACGAAAAAAGTCACTCGCTGGCACAGTTTTATGTAATCCGGTTCTTTTATTCAAAGGTTATTTATACAATTGAAGATAAATTTTTTTAGGAAAAAACTGGAAATCCACTTAAGTTTTTCGATATAACTTTGGTAAATGTTACTCGATCGGTGCGTAATAATTAACAAATTGAAGG
>NW_016165080.1:0-15963 GCF_001687245.7 Rhagoletis zephyria | reverse complement strand
AAGTTCTCAAAAATCAATGGAATTTTTTACCCACATGAAACTTGCATTTTAATGGACTATAAAACTGCATCCCTTTTTCTAATTCTGAATAAAAATTTTGAAATTGTGGTGAAAGTTTTTCGAATTTTTATAATCTTTGTACAAAGTTTAAAATGTTAATTTGTGTATATAAAAAAAATAACAAACAAAAGAAGAATTTTTCAAAACTGATAAAAATATCGCACTCCTATAATTTTGGGTATGTAACCTATGCCTATTTTGATTTCATTTTCAGATTCAGCGAAAAATTTTAGATAAATAATTTTGGCCAAATGCTACTGCTAGCATTTCTTGTCGACTAGTGTCATTTAAAAGCGTGTTGGCCCTTACAATTCACTTATTTGCTCTGCCTTTCTGTCATTCTATGTAGTATTTAATTTCGGTTTTGCTTAAATTTGGTTACAATTCCAACAAAGTTTTCGCAATTGACGTCATCGTATGCATGACTACAACGCTGCGTACTATAAGTCGCGCCAGTTTGTTAAAAAAAAAGAAAAAAAAACAAAAATAATTGAAAACGTGTTCAAGCAATTAAACGTTCACTTAATATCCGCGGCGTGAGTTAGACAAAAATGGAAAGTGACAAATTTGTCACTTTACACGTGCATAAGTATGTATGCATGTATGTATGTACATTTATAAATAATTTTTTCAAGATTTTTGTGTGTAAATTTTTAGTTTTTAGACCTTTAAAGCTGTATGCTTAACCAATTTAGATATAAAATCTTACAAGCTAGCAAATGGCAATACGTAGAAGATTTAAAAGCGATGCCAATGACTAAGTATGAGTATGCCTCATACAGTAACATAATTAGGGAGTTCACAAGGTGTTGTATACTGTCGTATGTCATAAACTTTAAACGGCTAAAACTATATTTAAGGAATTCGCAAGCTAACATAAAAGTTTTATTATGAAATTTCACGCCGCTAAAAAATAGTTGGAGGTGATTTCAAGTCCTCTAAACATTTATTTAGCCGTTAAAAACTCTACGACATACGACAATACGACACTTACGACACCTTGTGAACCACCCATAAGTTTCCAAGATAATTTATTAGAACCCTAATGCCTCAGTGCAAAGTCCACTTTTTTTGTAAACTTATATTTGATATAGAAATACATCATTTGGAAAAGGATTAAGGTACTTGTGTTATTTTTTCCCCGTTTATATTTATTGAACGGCAAATTTCTTACTTCATAGCACCAACTACAATGCGTTCTTTTTAGTAACCCAATTCCATTTCATTCAGCTTTTTATCTACCAAAAAAAAAGCAACGAAACGGTCTAATACCAAACAAAAGTGCAAATTTGCATACAAATATGCGTCCATAGTATTTACACGTACCTAATGACTTTCATTTCCGTCACACCTAGCCAATTGCTAAGCTGTCAGATTCATTCATTGACGTCGCTCTGCACATTTGCCGCATTTTAATTGGCGAAGTCACTATTCACATGCTGCATTTTTTAAGCAATTGAGGAAAAATATTCATACATATATTGTTCTTAATTGAAAACAATCAAAAGTGCAATGACAATCGATGCATTGCGCACGTGTCCAGAATGCACCGCGTTTCTTTTACAGCAGTAGCTTTGTCTAGTTCTTTAAAGCCTCTTTAACCATGGTTTACATCTTACCTCAATCATTGGTGAAAGTTGCTGTCTGGGACAATTTTTTTAAATACCTCAATCACAACGTCACAAGGAATTATCGATTTAATATGAAATGAAATAAAAACCGCGGGGGCATCACATGCCAACTGAAAGTTGGTTGCCTGTTCGGTCAGTCCTTTCAATCTGATATATTCCCCGAAGCTGCCTTTCTTGGGAATGTAGTCAGAAAGCCAGCATCTTTCCAGTTCAGGAATTATGTGTGAAGTCCCTTTTTCTCAGACTTGGCCAAGCTGCGCCTGATAGCTGAGTTTACTAGGGTGTCTGAAAGAACGAGAACTATATATAACCGGTCGAAATCAACTAATTTCCGAGCCAATCTATTTTCTGCGTTTCATGTTAAAAAGGCGGTTTGAAAGGGCGAGATCTAGAGCCGCACTGCTTGGGCGGATGGAAAGAACTAGTGTCCGCTGAGTCCCTCCGGTTTTCTCTACTAAATAGTGAGCGTATGAGTTCGAAGGCAAGGCCGATTCAAAAATTGGCGCTATATAGAGCCAGAACACTGCCGGAGAGAAATGCCCCAACTCTATTGCCGAGAAGCAAATCAACTAAGCAGTCAGCAGGTTGAACAGGTTTACTGACTATTATTTCTCTACTCATTTTATTTGCATCCTTTTCAGTGGTGGTATAACCGACTTTTGAATATTTGTATAACGATTTTATTGCTGATGGGGTTAGTTGGCAGAGGTTCTATTTCACGCTTCAACTCCTTACCTTAATCTTCATATTATATTTGGTGCGGAAGTGCGGAGTGCATTCCATTTGTGGATAGATAAATAAAGTTCTTTTATTATTGTAAAGGGATCAGCGGTCGTCCTAACATTTAAGAGTTTTATTTGAAGCGGTCACAGTGGCAAGCAACATGTTTCGCGATTTCAACCTCGTTCATACAATTTGGGCAGTAAGGGTTGCCTGTCGATTGGAATCAGTGTAGGTATTCCAGAAAAAATCCATGACCGCTTATGATTTGAGTTAAATAGAAATGAAGGTCACCATGTTTCCTAATAATCTACTCTTCAGTATTAGGGATTAGTTTGCAGGCCCAGCGTCCACTCGGAGAATGCTACCATCTACTTTGCCGTTCCATTGACCAGTTTCTCGAACCAGTGTCGGTAACACTTCTTGTGTATCGGACGGATACCATTCTGTATGCACAGGCAACTGTAAGAGCACTGTGCCTGCAGACTAGTCGTAAATGGATATTTTTTGCTTCGGCTAAAATAGTAGCTGCCTAGAGAGGTATTGTGCCCAAACCCATGGAGAGAAGAGGTCTCCTATCGCCCTAAGTTATTCAAAATCCCAATATTTTTCTTTTCTCTCCTTACCAGCAGTACTACCGTCTTTTGCACCACCACCTTTGCAGATTTTCGAGACCTTTGTTCACGACTACTAGCGCGATATCATCCGCATATCCGATGCTCTTTGTGTTAATTTTAATTCCCCATCTTACATGGGATTCCAGAGTGTATGCCCCAGAACTGATCCTTGTGGAATATCTCCTGTTATCTTGTATTGTTTTGTCCCTTCTTTTGAGTCATACAGCAGCATCCTATCGCTGAAGTAACTTCTGCTGATTCTTGTCAGATACTCGGATACTTATAATTCCAGGAATTCTGAATTGAATGTTGTTTTTACGTCCAACGTGGTGATAGCGCAGCAGTATCATCATATCACGCCCTCTACTGTTCACTTCATCTGCTATGTTTGTCATATTGCATCGACTGAAGATCTTGCCTGCTTGTCGGAGAAACTTGTGGTACATTCTAAAAAACTGCCGAAGACATGTGAAAGTCCTTATTTCCAGCTAAATCGGCTGGACGTATTTCAATTAAATATGGCACACAAATTAATAAAAAGGAAATAAACTGAAGAAAGTTGCCACTTTTTCCAAATGTTAAAATCAACCAATAATGAGAGGAGTTCAAAAATTTTATTTATTGAGAAATTCACAAATTATTTTTGAAGAAGGTTGCCACCTGTGCAAAAAGTAAAATCAGTTTAATTAGCAAGTGAAACGATTTAATATTTATATCAAATGAGAGGGGGGGTTAGTGAAATTATAAATATTTCAGAAGTGAAAAAAGAAATAAAAATTGTGGTATTTGAAATACGAACATAAAGTGTTTCAATATTTGATGTAACTTTTTTACCAATATTCAAATTGTTTGCTTCGTAAATTTATTTTAAATCTACGCCAAGTTGGCTAATATGTGCATTAGGCTGGTCCAAAAATACATGCAGGCAAAAAAGGTTCAAAAATTTTAAGCTCTCACTCCCTAAGATTTTTCTAAATATAAACAAATTCTCGTATTTTTCGTTTACAAAATAAAATTATATATAGAACTTTCTCAAAGCCCATGAAGTTTTCCATTTATTTTGTATGGAGAAAAAGGCTTTTTCGTATAAATAGTATAGACTTCCTGAAAAGCAATATATTTCGATTGCAATAATAATACCTAGGGCCGTTTTCTCAAGTAATGTGTAACTTTAAAGCTCACTTTATATTTAAAGGTTGCATGATTGTGTCTAAAGTAAAGCATTTGATTATCGGTTTTAAGTTGGTTTACAACCAAGAAACATACATACGGCAAAAACCTATAATAGAAATGCTTAGCTTTGGCCAAAGCTTTATTTTTAATCAAACCTTTATATATAAAGTGAGCTTTAAAGTTAAAGGTTACTTCAGAAAACGGCCCTTAATTTTTTATTCTACGATTTTTAATACTAACGAATTTTCATGGGTCCCCCCTTTGAATTTTTTGCTGCTTTCACGCGGGTGAGAGCTTAACATCTTACATTTTTCTTAGGTCACCCTAATATACTTACGCATATGTAAGCAAAATATCGCTACCTAAAGGTGAAAAGGAGCCAAGTCCATTTTTTGAAGTTGTTCAGGAGAGACGAAAAACCGGTGTAGTTTCGCATTATGTGTCGTGCTGCATAAAAAACTTAATTTTGAAAACAAGTGGACTTGGCACCTTTTCACCTTTAGGGAGCGTAATCAACAAATTAGCACGCAGGCGGGACATTTTAAACTGTTCAGTTNAAATACATACATTTGCAAATGCATTGACCTACAGCGATTAAATGTAGCAAGCACTTTCAACTTTAATTACAATGATTAACTTTTTCTCGGTATTCAACATGACGCTATAGAATTAATAAAGTTTGATTGAAGTGAAACACGTTACTCATTTTCGATAAGGTTAACAAATATCAAGTTGTCTTAAAAGTAATTTTTATACCCGGACGCACCTAAGCACCGGGTATCATAACTTTGACCGCATAACGATTTTTTGAGCTCGAATCACCAAATGTGAAAAAATCAAAAAAAAATATATTCAGATATATTCAAATCAGTAAAGCCATTTTCGAGTTTAAGCGAGACGAATGGGCAGCAGCTAATTTTTAAATGAGATAATACTAAAAAAGGCAAAAACAACAAAGCCACGTGCATATGTTATATAATATACATTTCAATCTCGCCAACCCGTCACCAAATAATTTTAGATCAAAAGTGAATAGAATTGCATGACGAAATAGTGATTAAATATCTTCTCATGCGTATGAATCAGTCAATTTCTATTTTTAATTACTCTTCTTAGCTCATCAAACGCGCTTTAATTCTATCGAATTTCACACATCTAAACAGGATATCGTAATCTATTAAATAAACAAATATTATTTCTTAATTAAGTTTAGCTATTGACTTTTATGCTTTATAATCAATCGATCTGTTTCTTTGTCAAATATTTGTTTTTTATTCATTTACTTAACACATGACTCATTCAATTATAGATGCCTTCTTTTCTTTGACGCAGTTTTAAATAAATTTGATTTTACCTGATTCACTTAATTACAATGAATGCAAATAGAGGTAAAAGCAGGCGGTCTATTGCAATTATATTTTCAGTCAACGATATAGTAAAATAAAACAAAAGCTATTACGAATGTACATACCTACATAAGAAGAGCGTCATTAGAATTAATGCATTGGAAAATAATTATATCTCAGTGAACACTGATTCAATTTCGACAATTTTTTGTTTTAAACGTTCTGACCTTTGTAGGTCTTTATCAAAAATAATCCCTTAGCTGGGCTGTTTTTCTTCCTGAAAGGTTAAGATTTTTTCTCAGGATGGTAACCACTTTGTTGGCCTTATTACGGTCGCCACAAAATGTTTTCTAACCGTTCCCTGCTTTCGACCTACGTTAGCAGCGGTCTTAAATTTTTTATTACCCAGGATACAGCATTTCTGCTAACTTTAGCGTCCCTTGGAATCCTTTGTAAAATATATTGCAGGTTCAAAAAAAAAGGCGTGAGTAGCGGGCATATGTACGTGAAATTGAATGTGTAAATAGCTGTGTACGGCTTGGCAACGCTTTAGCCGACTTAGTTAGGTACATAACTACATAGGTAAGGTTAGAAATTAAACATTAATTTCATTTCATTTCATGCATTTTGTTGGCACCAGTATACATACGTCTTTTTCATAACCACTTCGGTCCCAAAAATGTTCATGAACTGCTTCTGAAAAATCGAGAACCCGTCTCGAAATGGTCTCATACAAGTCTTAAAACGGTTCCAGAATAATCCCGAACTAGTCGGAAATGCTGCTTAACTAGCATTTCGGAAATAATTAAAAATAATTTCAAGATCATTTCTGACAAGTTTCGAACTACGCAGAAATGATACCGAACTAGTTCCGAGATTGTCCTGGAGTGGTTCTGAAACGGTCGAGAACCTGTCTCGAAATGATCCAAATTGATCCCTGGTCAGTCCCAAAATAACCCGAACTAGTGTCGACATGTGCTGAAATAGTCCGCAACTAGTACCGAAATGGACCTAAAATGGTCATGAACTATACCGATATGATGTTGAATCAGTCCCCAAATTGTCCTGTACTACTCTCAAGCTCGACTCTTTCATAGCCATTTCGGGAATAATTCTAAGTAAGTCGAAATTATCCCGAACTAGTCCCAAAATTGTCTTGAAGGGGTTTTGAAAAAGTCGAGAACTTGTCCCGAAATGATCTTGAACAAGATTTGAAATGGTTCTGAAATAGTAACTTGACAGCCACCCAAAATAACCCGCACTAGTGTCGTAATGTGCTGAAATAGTCCGGGACTAGTACCTCAATTGACCTTAAATGGTCATGAACTATGCCAAAATCAATTCTCAACTCTCAAGCTCCGAAACGGTCTTGAAATAATCCTGAGCAGGCCCTGAAACGGTAAGCATTTCCCTAAATCAGGTCGAAGAAATCTTGAAGTGGTGACGAAATTGTGACATATTGGTGACAAAGTGATCCCAACCTAGTCACAAAATGGCCCTGAAATAGTCTTAAACTGTTCCTGAAATTGTTCAGATTTATGTACGTCCCGGAATTATCAAGATAGGGAAATAGTCCTAAACTATCCCCAAAAATTGTACACACAAGAAGCAAGTACAGATTTCCCGCAATGATTCCGAACTAGTCGCGAAAAGGTTCGAAACTAGTCCCCAAAAATTGTACACACAAGAACCAACTACAAATTTTCTGCTGGGCTACAAAAGATGCTGGTACAAATTTTCTTCTGAATTAACAAACATTTTACCCAAATCGAGAGCTATGAAGTTTACACATAGAAAAATGTGTATAATTCGTTAACGTACTTCTTTTTCACCACTCATTTCTTCGTAAAACATTCGATGAGTAATGAAAAGAGGTAGAAAGTAGTGTGGTTATTTAAACTTGCCTGGTTATGTATTATATTTTTTATTCAGCTAACAACAATAAAATACACTACAGAGTAATAATTTTTAAACAGCTAAAATGATAACCAGGCAAGTGTGAACAACCACAGTATTTGATATGCTTTCCAAAGCTAAACTGATCACAATAACTAAAAATAGTTTTGTAACGAAAAAAGTTATAAGCAAAAGCGTTTGGCTTAATTGAATTAAAATTTATTTATACATATGGTATATAAATGCAGTATTTAACTTTTTAAGCGTTCATTTGTTGGCATAAAGATAAAAAAAAATTCTACACATTTTTTTACTTTGCCTTATTAACCTTTGCACAAATTAGCTGATAACCAATGGTGGATTAGTTGCGCTTTTTTTCTCAAAATAATAGCTGTGCACAATTTTTTCTGCTATTTTATTTTTAATTTATTTTAATTACTCGTACATGCACACAAAAGCTATTTAAATCAATTAACTAATGGTCCATAAATGATGCATATGTGCCTATTGTTAGTGCATACATACATACATACAAATATCAAATCTCATTATCATAGCCGAATAAGCCACTAAAATAGCTATTGAGTTTGTTTGCAACTCATTTGCTGCAAACAAAAGTATATTTCGAATATTCTATGATACAGTTCATTTCAAATTGAATTATTAGCCAAACAGTAGGTGGGCACGGCACGCAGGCATTATAAAATAAATTTGTGTATACTTCAATTAGTATTTTGTCAGTAACTTAATTAATATTATTTCGCTTTGCACAATTTAATCGAGTGTGCATTTATGTATATTCATTTTGGCGCTTTTTATTGCGACTTGGTTTAAAATGTATTTGCCATTGAACGATTCGGTGAGTGAAGAAATGTTTTCAAAAATACTAAGTACTACTTAATATGAGTATTAAGCATATGTATGTATGTAAATGTGAAAGGTTGTGAGCTACTGAGTGGGTGTGTGATCATATTTCAATGAAATTTAGCGCAGCTTATATATTGAATTAAAATTCTAAAACACTTTTGCCACCTTTTTCAAAAGTTACAATCAATTTATTATGAAGTTAAATAAAATATAACAGCAATGTTTCAAATGAGAGGGGTTTAGGAACGGTGCATCACTTTGCTTTTTTATATACATACATACTTATGTGCATACATACGTGCATATTTAATTCTAAATAAAGTACAGTGAGTGTCAATGAAAATCGTACAGTATTTCTTTTCCATTTTTTTAAATATTTGGTTTTAGTTAAGTTTCATTCATCTATACATACATACATATATGTATAATAAAATTGTAACAGGCCGATGTCTGTACAATATAGATATTAAAGAAAAATTCATATGGGGTCTTTATTAGAAAAAACAGAAGTCAAACCAACAATTTTTAGAATTTATGTCTGTCTATCTGTTTTCTTGTACGCGCATTACTCAAAAGCTTATGCATGTAATTGAACGCAGTTTTCACCGGTGTATTACTAGAGATCTAACTTAAAATACAGAAAAAAAAATATTAGATAGTACTGTACTGTATAAATTCAGTATTTAATTGAATACAACTTTTCAAAAAGGTGGCAACCCTCCTCAAAAATATATTGATAAACTAAAGAGGTTTAGAAAAGTCTACAGCCGAATACATTTTTGAGAAGGTTTGCCCCAACTATTTGAAAAATTCTATTCAATTATATTGATAAGATAAGTTATATATTGAATTTATACAACTTTGAATAAAGTGTAAACTTGAGTTGAAAGATTATGAATTAAATTTTCAGGAGAAGTCGATACTTTACATACATACTTTCTAATTGCCTTCGTAAATATATTAATTAAGACCCGGATTCACAAAAAAATAAAAACTGCTTCTTAAATCGAAAATTTGTTTGAAAATCTCACTTAATAAAGCTCATTTATTTTTATGAATGAGCCCATAAGAATTTTGGGGGGAAGTACCAACACAAAAATACTTTTAAGGCGCAGTGAATCAAGCCGGGTATTTACTAGTTTTTTATTAAAAATATAGTTCACACTACAACAAAATTCACATATCTCAATGTTTCAAGCTTTAAAACGAACTTAAAAATATCGTAAAACTTTCATCAAAATTTCAAACATTTTAATCGGAGTTTTTGGAAAATTCAGTTTTATAATTGATTTAATTTAAGTGCAATGAAATGCAAGTTTGAAGTAGCTACATACCGTTAATTTTGGGAAAATTTTTTTACTGACGGTTTTGCGCACCAAAAAAAAAAAAGTTTGGCGAAAATCAAGAGCATTTTGTAGTCACTGCAAGCTTGCACTTTATTTTACTAAAATTAAATGTTCTATAAAACCGTATGCCCATAATTAATAAAAAGCGTAAAACTTTAAAGAAACTTTTTATTTAGAATTTGTGTACAAAGTTGTAAATTTGGTTTTAATTTAATTTTTAAATGTAATATAATCATAAACCATTCTACTACAATGAAGAGGCACTAGCCACAAAGCCTATCTTCAAAACATGAAATTTGTTTTAAAAATATGTACTATACGATTTTCACTGATACTCACTGTATGTGCAGGTGTTGTTGAAGAAAGTGAGTCGTTATATTCGTATTCGAGCCAAAGGCATGTACCAACACCCCGAAATACTCGAAGGAATACATTTGTATAGCACGCGCACAGCTATTAGTTTGAAATCGTTTCTTTTAGACACACTTGAGAAAATTCCAGGCGCATACATACGATGTACCAGAATAACAGTCGGCTATAAAAATTTAAATATTTAATTTATTTACTCGTAATTAAGTTAAGAGTAGCCTCTTGAGTTCATCTCTTCTTAATTGTAAGAATATATTTGCTGATAATTTATCTAACTAAACCGCTATATCTACTTCTTCCTAAAAAAAAATGTTTAATTCCTTAGCTTTTTTCTCGTACTTGCTTTCATTTGTGCTACCCTTTATTATGTAAATATAATGTTACTAGAAAGGTTATTAATAAATTCTAATTTTGGTTGTTGATGTTTATATTTACCATTTGTATATGGACCTAAAATAAATCAATTTTATTTTGCGCAGCTACTGATCTCTCTTGCGTTTATACTATGTCTACACAATTGTATTATATTTTAAGCAAGCCGGTATTTGCGCATGCCTACACGCTCGCATCATTTCAAAGTCAAACACACACTTGCCGGCAGCCAACACTCATACGCAGAGTAGGGCCATCACTTTGCCGCTCTTCGGCCTGACCATGACCAATGTCAGGGCTGAAAGCAAGAAATAAAAGAAATAATGATCACATAACAAAGACACAAAAAAAAAACTGCCGGCATATGTAACTTTTATAAATACATAACAGCATAGCGCCAGCGATGAAGTTGATCACAAAATTACGGCAGAGACGGTGCAAGAGGTGGTGATTATGATGTTATTGTCATATTTTTACACACTTATGTATAAAATTACATATTCAGATTAGTCGGTAGTGGTACTTATAATGGCTAAGAGAGAAGCAACAAAAAGCGTGCGGTACAAAAGCATATCCGGTTAAGGCGTTAATTTTTTTAACAGTATACAGTGAGTTAAAGAAGTTTTCAAATGTTGTTTTTTTTTAATATTCACAATTATGTCTTCCAAAACTTATTCATTGAATTGTAGAAGAATTCAACAAATTTGCATCAAAATATCGACTTTTTAATCTGAGTTTTTAGAAAAGTTTGTAGTACGCACTTTTATAGACAATAAACTTTTAGCACAATAAAGTACATGTTTCAAACGTTGATTCAATTTTTTTTTTAATGCGTTCGCAAAAAAAAAATCCAAATTCAAAAAAATCAACGTCAGTTTTTATAAACTTCACTTTTTATATAAAAACAAAAATAGCACCGGCGGATAAAGCAGCGCAATTTTTAGCCGCTTGAAACTTGCACTTTATTATATATATAATAAAATTTTAAAAAGTAAATTTTTTATAAAACTGCAGCCCCAGAAGTTTTCTAAAGAATCATTTGAAAAGGTTTGAATTTTTAATGAAAGTTTTTTGAATTTTTTATAAAATTTGAAAATTTTATTCATACGCTTTTGCTTAACCCTAAAAAGATAGTCATGTGTAAAATGTACGCATGAGTTTTAACGAGCAATATTGTCATAACAAAATAACGCTATATTGAAAGAACGAAAAATATGCCGAAAACGCATGCGTCAATTTTATGCATATTATCTTTTCAGGGTTAAAGCATGAGCAATATTTTTGTGAAAAAATAACAAAAAAATTTGCTTTAAAGATATTATGAATACTCAAAAAAAGAGAACATGAACACTTGTTTCAGTCACTGTAACTGTTAGAATTTGCTGGAGTGCCAAGTTCGTCACGGGCAGCTACCATTTTTTATGCTTCAAGATTTATTTTAATATACATACATTCGCGCCAATTACTGATCTGCTAGAAAGCAAATAAGAAGTTTGCTTACACTCTCTCCTAGTATGTGTATAACTAAACGCAGTCGAGGTAAACTGTCGAGCAATGTGTAATGTAGAACTTTCCTTTTATCATATACATACATACATACTCTGCAAACCATTTTTTCAGAGTATTCTGAATTCGAGAGAAATTTTAAGGAATCCGTAAAGATCTCATCCGATTTTGTGCCGAATTTTCTAAAAAGGAATAAGCTGTGCACACCTCGTTTCTTTTACGAAATTTCTGAAAAAAATCGGTAAAGCAATGAAAATAATGCTGATATGTGAAGAATTTCGTGCAGAAATTTTTCCGAATTTTCTTAATTTTACCTACAGAAATTTATGTACGAGTTCGTGTCAACCGCTGCATATAATTTTCTTTGAAAATTCGTAAAAAAGTCCCTACAGAAATGACATACTCACAAAGATTTCGTTAAGATTTCGGTAACTCTGGTTTGCAGGGTACATACATTCATATACACATACATAGTATGTATACGTATTTATGTATGAATAGCCGTCATCGATTCGCCAACAGTTAGCGAGTGGCGAAACGAACGAACTCAATGAGGTACAACCAAACTCGCTATCGTCTATCCATGCTAGCTAACTTTGTTGTTGCTTTCACACGCAAAATTCTTCTTTAAGCGACCGGAACTCAAATATAGCAAGCGAGAAGTGGCGAATCGATGACGGCTTATGTATAACAAAGTTTTCCACAAAAAAATATAAAAAAAAGTTTTTAAAAATTTATTGAAACTTGAAAATTTCCCACTTTTCATGGATTTTGCAAGTTTATTGTTAGAATACCTCAAAAATTTATTATAGTTACAACACTGGTTCTAATCTCGTTTCAAATATGAAAAATTTCAGAAATAAAAAAAATTCTATTTAAAAAATTTTGAAATTTAAAAAATCGTAAAAGCATAAACTTTTAAAAATTTTCGAGCAAATTTTTTTAAACAAAATTGCCAACTAATCTTAAAAGAACGTTAAATTTCAAGAAAGTATTTTCTTCAATATAAGTTTTTTGAACTTTGAAAAATAGATTTGTATTAAACACTAAAGCAGAAAACTAATTGAAATAAAATAAAAAATGTTTAACACAACTTTATTTAGAGTTTGGGAAGAATAATTCAAAGTTCAAAAACGCATATGGGTATTTCCAAACTGGCGTTACGTGACGCTCGTATGACAAAATGTTAAAAAAAAAAAACAATTTTTCTAGTAAAAATTTCACAACGGTTTCCACGTTCCAAGTTTTTAAATGTAGAAATCTTTTCTGATTTATGTTTCATCTCCATTAATTTCCATTGGAAAAGTTTTGTTAATATTGTTCTTGAAATAATTTTTAACAAGAAGAAAACATGCTTTTATCTCGAACGTACTTTTTAACATGATATCTCGACCCTGGCGCCGCCTAACGAGACCATTTTTGGCAAAAATGTTTCTGCTTACATAACAAGTATATGTATATTATAAATAGCAGCCAAGTCGGCCTATAAATGAGTTAGATATAGGACTTTTATCTTATTTCTGGAATCGCCCATATCTTTAAAGCAAATCTCCATGACAATTTTAAGATATTTTAAGATCAGTCGAATTAAAAAAAATAGCCAAAAATCTGTAAAGTTTTTTTTTTATTTCAAAGTTTTGTAACCTATTTTCATTTTCGAATTTTTCATACATTTTTGCTTTATAGCCCCAGTTTTGCAGCTATAATAGTTTTTGAGATATCCAAAAAATAAACTAGCAAAATACCGGACATTGTGAAATTTAAAATTTTGCATAATTTGCTTCTTCCAAAAACGGTTGATCCCAACCATTGGTCGATTCGGTATCGATTAACCCAACTACTGACGTCCATAGATAACGATTTCATCCATAAATTACGCTTAAATAAATTGCATTCATAAAAACATATGGGTATGTATGTATGTATGCACCTAACGCGTTTTTTTTTTTTGTAGCTCATTGTTATGCAATATGTACGTATATTTATTCTCTATTTTTAGCCTTCTCATTTATAGTCGCTTTTTTACGGTTTAGTTGAATTTGTTGTGCGCATGTATGTATGTATGTAAATACATTCATATATTTTTTTGGTCTGCATTGTGTGCGCGCCATTCGTGTTTCTGGTTCAAGTTTAGGGTCAATAACACTCGACGATACTAACTGGTGGGTACTACAAAATCCAATTAGTGAATGAATTCACCAAATGCTAGTTTACTTTACTGACAGCCCAATTAATGAAAACATTTAGGATAGTAATTTTAAAAGAGCATTCTCACATTTCCAAAGCAAAACGAAATGAAGTAAGCTTAAGTTTAGATTAATGCTAGAAAAGAAAATGCCATAGGCAGAGAAAAAGTACCAAAAGTCCGTTAGAAGTTTATGAGACTTTAGAATAGAACATTGAAACGTCAAAAGAAACTATTGGTCAGATTATCGTAAAGTGCTGAAGGTATATAAGAATTTATAGAGACTTTTACTCATGACAAAAACATAGCAAGGTAGAACCGTTCTCTCAATTTGTCGGCCATGATTTTTTTTGAAGTTTGCCAACATTTTAAAATCATATAAAAGTGAAAATAAAAAATTGAAATTGTTCGAAATTGTTGTTGCTTGAGATTGAATATGAAAATGTGTGTGTGAATTTGTGAGTAAATTTAAAAATTAAATTGTTTGGAAACGTCAAGAATTTTAAAAGTGACTCTCAGCGGTTCTACCTTACTATATTTTTATCATGCTTTTACTCTCTTAGAAAATCTGAAGAATTCCTTACCACAGCACATTTGAGTACTTACAACAAATGTTGCCATATTCAAAGTTTTAACTATAAATCACAGCTTTAAGACCAGCTGCATCTGGTATCTAAAGTTTCAAAAAAATAATCTACTTTTTTTAAATATCATACTGGGCGATGTGAAATATAAACGAAAGATGAAATAAATAAAAAAAATATTTAAAAAAAAAATGAAAAATTCGTGCGACTTTCTTTCTTTGTAGGGCCCAACAATAAGAATTTATGCTCCTGAGCTAAGCAAACTTTTCAAAAACTGATTTTCAATCGCTATATTGAACGTTCACATGCAAATACATTTTGGCAATTAAGAATTTTTGTCAAATAAAATAACAATGTTTGACACTTTAGAAACGGAATAATTGAAAAAAAATCCAATCAGTTGATATAATGAAAATACCTGTTCAATATGCCTTGCCTCCTAGTACAAATTACATTTTTGTCAAAATTTCAGATTTTAATAAACAAATTAAAATACATGTATCTTTTGTTGTAACTTAACTTTTGGTTTTTGTTAAGTGTTTCCGCTTTTGAATAAAAAGTGGGCAGCTGCATTCCAAACATACGGTTAAAAAACCTTCACATTCCGAAAATCCCTTCGTTTTTGAAGGTTACACTTTCATCGTTGAAAATATATTTTTCTCTGGCAACACTGCTTATAATACTCTCTTGCAAACCGACTTCGCGGATAGCGGGTTAATTCCTAACACAGAGTACATATTTAGCATGACGGGTGGGATAGAAGCCGAGAGTTCTAGATTTATTTTAAGCCTAAGTGGAAGGTTCTATCATCCTTTGTTTTTTTGCTAGAGCTTGTCAAAGAATGCAAAAAACGCGATTTTTTTACACTTAGACCTTGTTTCACTCAAAATCTAGAGCTGATGGAAACTTTATACTTAACGAATCCGAATAATCAGGATTAAAAAGTCTATCGAAAATAGTTTTAAAATTTGCCGCACCAAAATTGTTTTCCATTTTTTGTTGGAACATGTGCCCAAACGCCACATAGGCGTGAACGTACCCTGCAGAGAAGGCTACCACTATCAGCTACTACTATCAGTTGCGCTTCAGCCCAACTAGTTCACGTTGTATCCGTTTTCAATGCTAGCGACTGGTGTTTTTAACATGGCGATAGGATAGGATATGTCAATTGTCCGCTCGTAGATCAGCACCCTACCAATAGAAATACCAGTAGCATCATACCAGTTGAAAGGATCTGTTGTTGTAATTTTGACGTAGAATACGTCTTACCTTAAGGTATGGGGGCTATGTT
>NW_016165078.1:27234-28946 GCF_001687245.7 Rhagoletis zephyria | reverse complement strand
GCTGTGGTGAGTTCGCCGTTCGCCGGCATTGTATTTCAGCTATAATGTGCGGTGTGCCACGTTAGCTCTCACTTAGTTCACTCATGTGTCCGCTCATGTATGGATGCATGTACCTAAGAGCCAACCACCGCACAATCAACGCAATGCAATGTTGCTATGTATTAAGTAAGCTTTTCATTTTAAGCAAAGTGCAGTTTTTCAATTTTAATGCCTTGTGGCAGTAATTCTACGTGCCGAATAGCGAAAAGTAGTCGCAAAGTGCTGAGCAGAGAGTGATGGAGGAGAAGGCACGAAACGACAGGCTCCGGATGTGGTATTGGCGAACGTACATATATGCACCCAAGGCTTCATATACATATGTATGTGTTTATGTAGATACATATATGTATATATACATTAGGGTGGTCCAAATTTTGTTTCTAGCCCAGAACCGAAAAATATCGAAAATGAGGAAACCCGGATTTAAGTTTTGTTTTGAATGTGTTAATGATGTTGCCATACAGTGGGACATTTTCAGAATTTTAGAAAAGAGTGTCTAGGGTAGAAGAAAAAATCGAAAATTAAAAAAGCATCAAACTATAGGAAATATTTTATTGGTTAGAGTTAAAAGGCAGTAAAAACGTTTTCATTTCATTTAATACGATTCTGATAAAATCGTGAAATCCAAAGTGGACGATCCAGTATGGCGGCTGCTATCCAAATCTTGTATTTTTGTGGATGTAAAGGGGTTTTGGGGGTTACTGAATAGTATTCTAGCGAAAGAATCTCGAAATTCAAAATGGTCAAAACATGGAAAAAAAAAATAAAAAATATATGCCGAACAAACAGTTTTTGCCTTTCATCATATGCTCAAGTTTCTAAAATTTTTCCAAGAATTGAAAAATATATGCAAAAAAAAACAAAAAAAATTATGCCCAACAAACAGTTTTCAACTTTCATCATATGCTCATAAAAATACAAATTTGTTTAAATTCAGGCCTGGATTTTTTTTTTTAATTCGTTCCAAAAATTAAAAAGAAATATT
Source organism: Rhagoletis zephyria (assembly GCF_001687245.7). Classification (NCBI taxonomy): domain Eukaryota; kingdom Metazoa; phylum Arthropoda; class Insecta; order Diptera; family Tephritidae; genus Rhagoletis; species Rhagoletis zephyria. Next base: position 27,922 of record NW_016165078.1, on the reverse strand, counting down.
CAGTTTTGTAAAAAATTTACTCTTCCAGTCATTTTTAAACGAAATCAGTAGAAAATGTCCCACTGTTCGCCAGAGCTTTGAAGTTACATTGAAGATACATTTTTTCGCTATTAACTCGCTAACAGCAAATATTTTTTGATGGAATGAAAATATTTCCCTTAAAAAATTTCAACAAAAAAAAAATTAAAAATTTAGCTATTGGTGCGTGATTCGGTTATGCTCATATAAAATAACTTTTTTTTGTATATAAAGGTAATACTATTCGTTATGAATAAACAGTTAGTAAAATTTTAAAGTTAAATATGCATTTTTTATTTTATTTTGTTAATTTTTTTGTTAAAGATTTCTGAAGGGAACTATTCTTATTCGATCAAAAATTAATCCTTTAACAACTTTTAACAGTTATACGATAAAAGGTATTTCCCATGTAAAATGACTTGGAAATTTCAACTCCCCGGCGCACAGTGGAATGAGAATCACTTCTAGCGCGCCAAAAATCTGCTTGAGACAATTAAATGCAACTTAGTGTCGCTGAAATAATTTTTTCATAGTTATTTTTGTGTTACAATAATTTGGAAAGGGGTGGGGAGTACTTTTTCAGATGTCAAAAACCGAAATTGGCCTATACCTCTAAAACTGTTGCTGTAGAAAATTTGCAATAATTTTATGGGTTTTCATAAAAAAAAAA
>NW_016165078.1:0-21351 GCF_001687245.7 Rhagoletis zephyria | reverse complement strand
ACAAGAATTCCGAACTACCATTTGGCGCCAAAAGGCTATGGGATTAGCATAAGAAAAGGCTGTGTGGATTAGGCTTGGCAATCTCCCTTGATGGATGCCACAAGCATGAGCAAATATGGCACTATATGAGTATCTCCATACGTAAATGAATACATATAAGCTTGTATACCCATTGTTAAGTAAGGAATACGCCTGCCTGTCTCATTATGTGTGCTAAACATGTGCGTACAGAGTGAATATTTCAATTGTGAAAAGTTTTAGACCACAGCTATTTAGTTAGCACATATTTGTATGTAGACGAACGAACATTGACATCATCTTAAAGCTGCCTTTATGCGACAAAAAGCATACTGAATTGCACACGCCTTGAAATAGTTTTACAGAAAAAAATTTATTCTGCTCATATCCGAATGTACCCAATTACCCAAAAACATGGAGGCTTGCCGCCATATGCAAACCAGAATATCTAAATTCACAATACGTACACGCTTATAAAAAAGTAGAATTCTTTTGTGATGTGAACTCAGAAGCCACGCGCACGCAGGCCGCATAGTTTGAATATTACCACGAGAAAAAATTTCTATGTACATACACACATACTTCGCATACTTCGTCAGCTCCATAAAAATAAGTACGGGTATGACAGATGATGATGAAATCGCCACCCAACGAATGCGTAACTAAAGCGAATCTCTCCCTGAAGCACATCATCCTAATAGACCTGAAGATTTTGCGTCTTGCAAACCGATTTTAGATATAAAAACTACTTCAACTAGTCTTCACGATTGTGAAATATTGCTTAGATTAGGTTGAAGCGGCTGCCTACATCGACAGGAAGAGAGAGGCAAAGCTAGGCCAAATACGCCTAGTTTGGTAACATTGAAGAGTTCGTATTTCCCCCGTCCGCTCACCTAAAAGTAGAAAGACTTGGTTAATAAAATACGAGAAATCATGAGTGCCTGCTGCGCTTAGTTCCGCCATACAGCCAAAAGAGGTGAGGGTGAAATGAGCGTATTCTATCAAGCACCCGATAGGGCAGGTCAGTGACCGAGACAATGTTCCAATCGTTTTAAATTTTTTCTTCGTCGCGACAGCTGCGGCAGTCCCATTCTATTAGCATGACTTTCTATCAAGTAGAGACCGTTCTACACCAATGAGTGGGTCGAAGTTGAGCCAGATTTGTCGGGCTCGCGGGTTCCTCCGTCCATAATTTATTTGCCCTCTCTATTAAGTGTAGGTACAAGTGTACAAGGTATTTTCATCCATTCTTACCCCTGGAGCTCAGTCTTGCGGCAGTAAAGTTATGCCAGCAGAATTGCACAATTTTATTAACCGTAAAGTGGGACAACACTATGAGACAAGCAAGCCCTCGGTCGAACCGAGTTTTCGTCAAATAGGATGTTAACTCCGCGCAAGTGTGCCCCTGTATTGTTCCTAGGTGAGGTTTCTCTAGCAGCATGGTCTGCCGTCTACTTAAAAGATTAGTAGCTACTGCAAAATACTGCAGGTGTATTTGGGTTACAGTCACAGCACGAGTCCCCGCAACAGATGAGCTTTTCGCCAAGCAGGAGACCGTCGAAATCATGGCTAAAATGGCTTTATCTTGACTCACCCCCGGTTGAAAACAAAGTATCCACGGCACAAGAAACCAGCTTTGGCTGTGCCATCTTGTTTCATCCCTGTTTTCGTTTCATGTACAGAAAAGTGGCATCGCCCTTCACCGCACGAAGTCCCGCCAAGCTCGACTGCGGAAACACTTTTTCGAGTATCATAGTCTCATTTCGAGAAGACATTGGGGAAGGCCCTATAGATCAAAGCCACCAGACTGCGACTTTTCCTTTTCGTCTGGAAAAATCATCCACTTATACCGTTTGTAAGCAAATGATCCAGGTTCGGCTCCGCCGAGTAGAGTGAAGAGGCATGAACACTCCCGTCTCATCCAGGATGTACTCCATCGCGTAACTCCGCAGATTTTTGTAATGGTTATCCAAAACGGGGGACCTTCGCCAAAGGGAGTTCTTCCTCCCCTGCTGTAGCTTTGCGTACTACACAACATTCTTCTAAAACTCAAAACCGAAGAGATTATAGCTGTCACCTACGCAGACGATATATGTAATGATTATGGTATACGGATTGTGCATAAATGTGATAGGCGGAATGCTTGCAAGAGCACTAGGGGAATTAGATTCTTTTGCAGATAGCTGCAAGCTCAACGTTGATTTCCTCGAAGTCCCAAATATTTGGAGGCCATTAACACAACGAAATTAAACTCGAAAACGAACAAAGAGCATCGAGTAAAAACAGCCTATGGTTCTCTGTATTCCTGCAAGATAATACTGGGCAAGAAGTGGGGCCTACGTCCTGATCTTATGCTATGAATGTACAAAGCGGTGATTCGCCCAATTATTACATACAGTTCGACGGTTTGATGGAGAGCTGTAGAGATGAACTATATACACACAATATTAGGCAGGGTACAAAGGTCAGCCTGCATTACGATTAGATATCATTCTTAGGCTACCGATTGATCTTTTTATTAAGGGAAATGCTTTACAGAATGCCCTGAGGCTGAGGGAACTTAGACTTTGGATAGAGCGTGGGTACGAGCTTGGACATATATTTTACTCTTTCAAAGAGCTTGCCAGGTATGGGTCAGCTCGGGATGTCTCAGAGGCAGTGGAGGTCATTGTGCCTCTGAGCTATGTATATCAAGAGCCGCATCTCTCAGCTCTGGAAAAAGGTCGGCAATATAACATAGGTGAAAATACCTACAATCCTTTAGGGTCTGCAGGAGTCTGTGGCCCACCTACTGCGCTAAACGAACTGTATTTCTCATCAAACTGAAGAGGAGAGACCTATCTCGACTAACTGCCATTTACACAATGTCAATCAGGTCACTCACACCAGTGAATTTTAGTCGACTTTTAAGGAAAGCAATCAGTAAGCAGAATATATTCTCAGCCCTGTATAACGACGAGCGCCAGTGTCATTTAGTATTTCTTGTAATGACAACGAACATAACTATCTAGGCATAAATATAGGCATACATATGCACAAACGCGTTTTTAATAATTTTTAAATGCACAATAACAAATATGAATATTGAAAATAAGCAATAAAAGAAGAGATAAAATACTATCCAATGCCGGCAGTGATGCAGTGAACATTAAATTAATACCTGATTCCCTAGTCTATACAAAAGAGACGAGGAAAGATAGGGGGATACACATAACAAAAAAGGGAAAAAATAAGCTAACGAAACGCATAAGTAAGCAGACAAACGCATAAAAATATTCATTTGTATGTATGAACAATCAAAACGTGAATGTAAATTATGGAAAAAACGTGATTTAAATGCTAAGTAAATAGATACTAACACCTTGTATGGGAAATGATCACTGAACGCTGATCACTTGAAGCGACTGGCAGCGTGAGGCGTACATAAGTATGTGCATACGTACACATAACAAAACAAAACGCATAGCCGCAGAGATTTGAAACTTAGATTATGTAGTTATGCAGCTGAGTATACATTAGGTTGGTTTAAAATAAGTAAAGTCGGCATTTTAATGCTCTCACCCCCTAGGATTGATCTATATCGAAAAAATATATCCTATTTTTTTATTTTGAAATCAAAAAATATTTATAGGTCGCTCAAAGCGTTCAAAGTTTTCCATGTATGTTATATGAGGAAAAGAGCTTTTCATAGAAATTCTATAGAATTTTTAATAATAAATATTTTTCGATCGGAAAACTCTGGTTATCTTCAGGATACTTTCCTTAATATTACCCAATTAATTATTTAACCATTTTTTAACACTTAAGACTTTTTATTTATCCCCCCATTGAATTTTGTGGGGGTTTTGACCTATAAAATATAGCTACTATGAAAAAATGGTTAAATAAAAAATTTGTTATTGTTATAGGGAATCTCCAGAAGAGAAGCAGAGTTTTCCGATCGGAAAATATTGATTTTGATATTGAAATAGCTATCACTTCTACCATTTTTTCAAATTATTGTTGCTTTTCCACAATAAGTTTGCATTTAATACGGCCTCGAGCTCATAAAAATTGTTGAATTTAATTGTTATAAGGCCATAAAAATAACAAAAAACAAAGATTTTCAAGAATTTAATACGATTTCTACGAAAAGTTTTTTTTTTTCAAATACAAACTTTGAGCGACCTCTAAATATATATTTTTGTGGTATAGAACAATCCTAGGTGGCGAGAGCATAACAATTCCGACTTTACTTTTTCCCCATGCATTTTTGGACCACCCTAGTATCCATACATATATGTAGATATTTATGTTGTTAGGCATTTGTATGTTAAAGCCGCAATGCAGCCGTCTAATAAATTTATGATAGCAAATATACATTTGTTATTTGATATTTAATTTATCGAAAAAGGTTAATCAAGTGGCGTTCGACAGTGGCGACAGTTTAATTCATTAGTTTGAGGGTCGACTTTTCTGTTTGACTTATTTTTTTTTTTTTTTGGGCGAGGTATTAATGAAAGCATCTAAGTAGCTTGTTTACCCAAAAAAAAAAAAAAAAAAACGATTCCTAATTGGGCCACAGCTGTGAAAAAAGCACAAATTCTTGGCATACTTTTACGTATAGCTGAAATTTTAGCAACTAGGACAAGCTAAAATGGGCACGTCGAAAACACTTTTGGTCTAATCGATTTTTCAGTATCTCCATAATTGCTGAATTTTGCGTAGAATATTGAATTCAATAGTGACTAACGGTTTCATAACGAAGAAAAAAATTTTAAATCCTCCCAGCTGCCTGTATTTCCTGCAGAGATTATATCATCCCTGTAAAATCTGAGAGTAAGCAATTCACTAACCTCGTTTATTGGAAGAATTCTAATCGGACGGTAAATAAGCGCAGAATTAGGTGAAAAAGTAGTTCAAAGGTTCCCAGTCAATGGTATGTCCTAGGGGAGAGTAATCCTGTGGAACGTAGAAAATTACATACGCGGACGATGTTATAATAGTTATCTCATTCACAGATACCTCAACAAAATATCCCTGTGGTGTAAGAGGTGAGGACTGGGAGTGAATCCTGAAAATACGGACTTTATGCTCTTCACTAGGGAGCACAAGATACATACCTGGTCTCTATAATATAACTCTAATTTATCCAAAATTATCGAAATTAGTTGGGTTATCGAATTTTTTTTGAGTTAACGGATTTTTTTGTGTTTTTTAAATTCATTAAGTTATCGCTATATAATAATTTATCGAAAATCTGGAATGCATCGGACCTTCAAATATATAAAAAATTATAGCCACGTTTTACTACCATAGCAGGATATTCTCCGGCAAGTTATTTTGTATCGTATAAGTTTAACGACGTGCTAAGTAAGAAAATCTCTCCAAGGCTCTTAAAAAACTAGAAAAACGGTAGAATTTCGACAGTAACTGACAGTCCTAGTCATATTAAACACGTTTTCAGTAAAAAAAACAAAACTTTTTACCTCGGAATAAAAAAAGTTTGGAAGATTTTGTCCTTTGAACATAGAGCTTTCATTCGGAATTTGAAATATTTCGCCATACAAATTTTCATTGCCATATAATAACTTACTCAATCCAGAGAGGTGTTTTTAACCAGAGTTGTCAATTGATCTGAGTGAGGAAGTGGCGCTGAATTACAAATCCTTGTATTTATTTAAATAATTTTTTGTTTCTACCTGTTGAGGGTATCAGAAGCTGAAGGCGAATGTAACGAATTAAGAAATGAATGAAACCAAAAAAATACATTTTATTAAAAACGTTTTAAATTACTTAAATTCTTGTCTCCCCATAAAATAATGAAATTACGCGCGTATTGCGTTTTTTTAATTGCAGCAAATTGCATACTTTGCCTTGCTACGACATTTGACATTGAAAATAATGTAAGAGCAGCAACAAAAAATAAGCGTTGAAAATGGCAAAACGGCCTACTTGTTGTGTTTTCAAAAGTGGACATATGCACACATACATATACACATATATACATAATTATACATACATATGAATATAGCAGCCTTGTCGCATTGAGCGCATGCATTTTAATGCGCCTATCGTCCAGCCTCGACGAAAACAAGAAGAAGCAACAGAACGCAAAGGAGAGGTAGGTGAAATCACAAGAGCAAAGCCGCAACTACAACCAAGAAAAAAAATATATATAAAGCAGTAAACAAAATTAAAATAAAATTAAATACAACCAACCACTCCGAAGTGAATGCATTGCTGTGGGCGAAATAGAGCCGAAGGCAATCAGCCGATTGTCGCCTGCTGAGCAATTTTAAGCTGCATCATAATTTCAGTGAGTTACTATGCAGCTTGAATGCAACACAGATATGTATGCACATATTTTTACAAATAAAAAAGTCATTTCAACTTAAATAACAATAATAAAAAAGGACGAGCATTGTATGCTGCATGCAGTCATCATAAATTTATAGCCCACACTGTGTGTTGTTGGAGTTGACGCTGTTGGCGCACGTTTATTTACCAACTTTAGAAATAATAAAAAAAGTGAAAATCCACACAAAGGGAATACAACGGCAAATGAAATGATTACATTTTATATTCGCTTTGTAATCGCAGTGAGCTGTCAACATTTTGGTTTATCAGCAATAAAGCTTTTTGTGCAGGAATACATGCATACATGTACTATATTAGGGTGGTCCAAAAATACACAGGAAAATTATCATCTTGGAGTTCCCCTGTTCCCCCTCCACAATCATAGAGAACTTGAAAAGAAACACCGTATTTTTATTCTGAAATCGGTTAATATCTGATGATGCCGCCGAGGGGTGCCGCACTCTGGGATGAGCAGCAATTCTAGCGCGCCAAAAGTCATTTTAAAAATTGCTTAAAATTTTTTCTGATATTCTCTGAAATTGCTGTTAATACTTATGTATATGACAATTCTTTTAATACCAGTTGTTGTTAAATTCAAGACGATTTTTTTACAGAAATTTTTCCAACTGAATAAGCTTACTATATTTGCAAGTTATTTTAATGCTGAGCTTGAACATTAGAAGGTCTGTTATAGAAAATAATATGTCTACGAATACATTTTGCTTCAAATTTACAGTATATCGAAAATGCAATTTTTTCTAGATTTTTTTTTTTAATCAATCGCCGCAAAATCATGCGAATCAAATTAGTACCAACAATGAGGTAAAAAATGTGTGTAGCAAAATTGAAATCTTATCAGCACGAACTGCAAAAAAAATAACAAATAAAACAAACAACAAAATGCTATACAACACAACAGTAGACTGATCGTTTTATGATAAAAAAAAAAAATTATTTAACATTACAAAGTAGCGCACGTACATACATACGCGTTTGGCCCAAATGATAATATAATTCTAATTTCTCATTACAGTTCGCTTTCGGCCTTTGATGGGGAGCGGTGTTTCGACGAGAACGAACAATTCGGTGCATAACTTTAGAACGTAAAATGTAAATTTCGTCAACGTAAAAAGCAAAAAGTGTCGGCGCATGAAAAACGATTTTAACCAAATGTTTAAACGAAGATTATCAGTGAGCGCGAGCGCAGCGAAAATACTAGAAACGTAGCAAAATATTGTATAGCAAAGAAAGGAAAAAGTGTAAACCTGCAACGTAGTTTGTGTGTAGCAATCGTAAAGTAGCAGAACCCCTCAAAATAACAAATAGCAATCGAAAAGCAGCCATCATCCATAGCAGCTCAAACGAAAATGTGTTCCAAAGAATTATTGCTGCTCGCATGTCTACTTCTACTCGGCGGTCTACGCTTGACCTCCACCACCACCACCACCACATTTGTGGCAGCTATGTCCATCGCCAATCAGGATCTCGATCGTTATTTTCGCAACACTAACGCTACACAAATACTCGCCACCGAAGATCGTATACTTATAGATTTCTACAATTATGCCTTTCTCAATTACACCTATCGCAATGAGTATGGCATGGAGGAGCGTGTCTCATTTCCGGAGGAGAAGGCGCGTTATGGTGAGGGTCTAGTGGCCAATCGGCAAGGTATACTTGTACACGTTAGCGCCGTGGGCAATGTGACGGACGATACCGCCTGCTCTCCGCACATATTGGGCACAAATGGCACAGCATTTCCGCATCGACAGTGGATTGCATTGGTGAGGCGTGGTCGTTGCACTTTTGAGGAGAAGGTAAAGCACGTGTGCGATCATGGCGCGGTAGCGGTGATCATCTATAATGATAAACAAGTCAACACTTTGGAGAAGATGCAAATTAAAGACCAAAAACGTGAGTACCTACATACATACATATGAAATGAAGGGAAGTGTGAGTGAGATTTATGTCATGTTCAAACGGTTAGTTAAATTGAGTTAATTAAATTTTAAATTGAGTTGACGTTTTTGATGCTGAAACATTAAAGACTTGGCTTACTCATTTGGAAATTGACGCCTGAAAGGCTTTTATAACATTTTTGGAGCTCCTTAACTAACGCTGGCCACAAATCTAGCAAATTTAAATTTTTGTTACCTAATGATTTTAATTTTGTGGTTTGGATTTTAGTCTCGAATCCTTGTTTTCTGTTTAAAAGTTTTCAACTAGCTCTGGCTAAAAATTAAGCAAATTTAAATTTTTGCTAACAATTTTAATTTTGTGGGTGGATTTTGGTTTCAACTCCCCGCTTTCTGTTAAATGATTTGATTTCCAGCATTCGTTTGAGATTTTAGATTTGTTGTTAAAATTTTTTTCTTAATTTTTTCAATTAAAAATTTAACCTCAAATTTGATGTTTGTGAAATTTTTGACGACTTTTTTGCGGTTTCATCATTAGTTGAGTTGAACAAATGAATAATGTAAAAAAACAGTAATTTTCGGGGCAAATCTTTCGGTAAATTCAAAAAAAAATTAATTTTTTTTTAATTCAAAGAAGTGCACGATGCCATGAGTAGTATAGGTATGAAAATATAGAATAGAGTGAATAAAGCATAATTAAATGCAAAATTTATACAATTTCCTAATCGCTCAATTTACCTTGCTGTCTGAGCATATTATTAAATAGATGACTGTTACTAGAATTCTGTATTGAAGAATAAGTTTTTTTTTAGAGTGAAAAAAAATAAATAAATATAAAGAAATTTGAAAAAATTGTTAAAATAAAACATACTTAATTGTCTTCAGATTTTCAATACAAATTCTTAGTAATATATGTAATATTTAATAATTTTTCGTTTTAAACCAGGCGATATAACTGCTGTGATAACTTATCTCGATATCGGCTTACAAATGGCGCGAATCGTTGATCTTGGTATGGAAATGGAGGCCGCCATTACATTAGGCCGTTCTGGTAGCCGACCACTGAATTCGTTGAACAAGTACGTATGGAAATTTTATGATACTTTTTTATTAAATTATTTAGTGTACATTTGCGTAATTTAGTATTACTAGAAATAAAAATGTTATAAGCTCAGAACAACGTATGTATTAGGGATGCTCCAAAGTGTGATGGTAGTTACAAGTTTGTGTGGTTTTAGGCGACACAGTCTTTTTCCAAAATACTACTGTAAGCCAAATATTAAATATTGATTTCAAACCAGTTTCCAGAGGACCCGTTTCACTTCTACACTAGGACATTTTTATCTTGCTTTCTAGCTCAACTTGAATATTTCGATGCTTTCCTTATTTCGCTTTTATAATTCTATCTGGCGTGGTGTCTGTGCTTACGCTCAGGTGCTTATATGGAACTAATGATGATGGAAAGTCGGCTTTCAGTGGGTAAAGTAAATTTTGATCAGACTGCTACCCCTTTCCTAACAGTAGTAGATATATGTATATTATTCAGGAAGGTACACTATTTTTGGATATACTCTAGCCCATCAGATCACAAGATAAAAACATAGATAGCAATACAAAATATTGATAACGATAAATCTACTGATAAATGCATTAACAAATGTCGATAATAAATAGCGATAACGATAAATGTATAAAGAATGGTAAAAATATTGATAACGATAAAAATACCGATAACGATGAAAAATCGGTAAGGAAAAAATATTTCAAACTCTAAGAAATATCAATAAATATAAATATCGATAGTAATAAAAAATATTGATAACGATTAATCGATGAATACATCTACAAAGCCCTATAAAAATAAAAAAACCGCATTCAAAATACCAATATAACAGACAAAAAATATCGATAATGATAAAAAATCGGTTCGGAAAAAAATATTGAAAACGTTAAGGTATATTAATGACAGTAAAAATATCGATAACAATCAAATTACGAATAATGATAATATAGATATTAATAAAAGATTTGGTAACAATAAAAAAATATCGCTAACTTTTTTCAGTGGTGAGGATAACATTTAGTATGCATATTTCGTGAATAGAGTTGGCTTAATTCAGCAGATGACTGATGAAAATTTCGGGGTCGTTTATACTAATTAGTGGATCGTATATTTTTCCGCGTTGTTTCAGCTTGGCAGCAGACTTTTTCGTACAAACCACTGACCAAATTATTGCTGAACATAATTAATTTGCCATGTCTTTGTTCTTGTAAGCATCACCCAACGTGAATCTGCCCTGGAATTTTCACACATCGCTGAAGCAGCCTACTGCCTTTAGTAGAACTGGCGCGCAATTATGCTTGTCACTCTAAAGGAAGAGTCGCCACTAGACGCCATTCGTTATATACTCGTTCTGCCGCCTGCTCTCGACTTTGCAGCGTCTTAGATTTGATTTGTTAAATTTGATCCGTAACTTTATCAGGCGGTTACTTATTATTTTCATAGACACAGCCGTACATATGCCTCTTCGAGCCCATTTTCGAGCGCTTTCAAGATATGACTGAATTAGCATCCTCTTTATTACAAAATCCTTCTGCTTCGTTTTTTTTATGATGATAAAGTTAATTCATTTACATTTACAAATCTACAAAAAATTAAAAATTCCACCATTAGCTTGCATAGAGCTGCATAAGAAATTAAGTCAACGATTTCCTTCTGACGCCGCAGCAAAAATAAACAAATTTTCGAATTAGGAGATAACTTATTTATACACATGAAATGCATTGATGAGGCCAGCCGGCTATTCTAAAAATAAATTAGCATATTTTATGGCCACCGCATACGTTATAAATACTTGCATTAATTATAATACGAACTTAACTTCAATGATGAGCAAATGCGCAAGCAAATGAAGCTGATGCGAGGAATTCTCGTAAGAGACAAAAAGTAAAAACAAAAAATATATGACGTTGCACCACATTTAAAATTAAACAAAAAGGTCAAATGTTGCACAATGAATATTAAATGTAAACATTTACAAGCGCACGTCAGTCTTTAGCAATTAGATAAGAAGTATGTCTGGCCATTGACTGAGCTCAAATTTAGCTATGTATGCATTTATAAAAATAAATATGTATACATACGTGCCGCACTAAATTACAGACACACGGAACATTTCACATTATATGCAAAATTTTTGTTTTAATTTTTTCCACTAATTTTTATAAAAATATAGTTCATACTAAAAAAAATATAAATTATTCTCTCAACTTTATGCAAAACTTGGGAAATTTTCATAATTTTGCATGCAAGGTTGCAAATTTTTAATCAGATTTTCTACAAAAATTTTAAGTATGCAGTTTTACAGACCATTTAATTCAAAAAGCAGGTTTGAAGTTGATAACAAATCGCGTTGATTTTTGGCAATTTGTTTCACGCAGTTTGTATGTTCGCCAATTTAATTTTTTTGTTAGGAAGAAACTACGTGAAAAAAAACTTTTCAAAAATTAGCGCGCTTTTTTATCAACTTTAAACTTGCACTTTGTTATACTAAAATTTAATGGGCTATAAAACTTACTTAAAATTTTTGTAGAAAATCTAATAAAACAGTTGCAAACTTTTGATTTTTCTGAGTTTTGCACAAAATTTAGATATTTTATTTTTATGTGTTTTGTTGTATTATGAACAATGTTTTTATAAAAATTTAGCGGAAAAATTTAAATAAAAAATTTTGCATATGTTAAGAAAAATTCCTTCTGCTAATAATTTAGTGCAGTATGTACTGTGTTTTTTTTTTACTTTTTAATGTTTGTTTAAAGAATCTGTTTGCCCATTTACTTCACGCCAAGTGCAGTGACCTACAATTTTAGCACAGCTGAGAGTAAACATTTTAAGTTCGTTCGCCCAAAATATCTACGAATCTGTAAATAAATTTAAAATGTATGTATACACACTTCTGGCGCATAATTTATTCAAATACTTGGCATGTATATTTGCTAAAAGTGTAGTGCTAATACACTAATGCGATTTGCATATCTAATCACTTTGCAAATTCAATATTTTTTGTAATTTTATGAGCTCCGACTAAATATCTATTACTTCGTGTACAACAAGTTTATTAAAATTTAATTTTTATTAAATTTAATAAATTCAAAAATTAAATAATTTCATTAAGCGATAAAACTGGTTTTCCCATGGGACAGCTTTGCAAACCGTACCATCCGTACACCGTGCAAGGGCTTTGCAAGTCTGTGAGAATGCTCCTAATGTGTTTAAGTGATAAGCAGCTAAGATTATCCCGAGTTGCATTTAGCCGCATANGATAAAACTGGTTTTCCCATGGGACAGCTTTGCAAACCGTACCATCCGTATACCGTGCAAGGGCTTTGCAAGTCTGTGAGAATACTCCTAATGTGTTTAAGTGATAAGCAGCTAAGATTATCCCGAGTTGCATTTAGCCGCATATAGCTACATACCTACAGACATACACATATTTATATGAACGCTTAGCTTAGTAAATGCTCACAACGCTTAGCCGCTGATGCTGGCGGCTGTCAGTGCATTGGCATAGCGCTCAGTAACTGGCGGCGCGCAAAAATAGCAAGCAAAAGACATGCAAATATGATTACACACAAAATTATCTGTTCATGTATGTATGTATGTGTTTGTATAAAAATAAATTTGCAATTCCTAAAAGTACAATGAACTCTTTCTATGAAATATAAACCGACAAATTCTGTTGCTTTTTTAAGTACTTTAGTTCACAGCGGGCGGGATCACGCAAGGGATTTTGGCTTAACTCGAACATCTTGTACTAAATTTTTTTTTTTGCATATCAGTTGCATTTTCATTTCTTTAGAAATTGATACCTCCTTCGTCCCTGTGGTGAAGGGTCGCCGGCCATAATTAGAAAAAATCATATACATTACTGTTCATGGAGACGTTTTGTGGTTTGAAAAATAATATGGCTGAATAATTTTGAAAACAAACTGTTTGGCATTGGCTTTCGGCAAAGGAGCAAAAAAGAGTTAATCTCGAAAAGTTTGATATTTGTGTATGCCATAAGGTTATAGTTCCTGGCCGGGTTTGCGGTGATCGATCTGATATGGCAGTACCGCCCATCGTGAAATCTGTACATTTTTGATCTTTAACGGAGGCTACAGTGCAAAATATTAGGCTTCAATGGTCGTATATTAAACTAGTAAATCTTTGAAAGTGGTCAATCTATGTGAGGCTTCTCAGGCCTGCCGGCCTTACTTACTTTTTCTAGTTAATAATAACAAATGTTTTGGTTTTAGCTACGCTCTTAAAATGACAAGAAATATTTTTTTGCCATAATTTGCTCACTTGTTGTTTACAAATTGTTTCCTTAGTTACAGTACTGTTCAATATTTTGATATCTTTGATATCCGGTAATGCTTAAGAACGGACGATGGCTACTAAAAATCACATTAGGAATATAAATATATACTTAAACATATTTGAAGTCAGTTTAACCTTATGAGCTGAAGCTAAATTTTTTTGCTGCTAATTTTTCTATAGTGTTCCGATTTGAGTTTCCAGATTCTTCTCTAAAGTGTCTGCCTGATGCGATTTTATGCATAGTAAATCCGCGGTAGCCTCCATTCATTGGTTTCATTGGTTCATTGGTTTCATGTTCATATATACCAAAGTACTTACTTAGTAGTATCTTTGCAGCATAGAGTAACAGTCCTACAATTGATGGTAAATTATTAAGAGGCAATCAAGATAACTGATCGCCGATAAAAAAATAAATATTTTTAGAAAATTTTATTGCGCTCATGAAATGAGGTGCAAAGTTCATATGTACCTAAATAGGCAATAGGTAGGCAATTAACAGTAGCACTTCACGTGCCGCCATTTTTCGGCTATATTCCAATCTATAGCGTTTGATATCAACCCGAAAATAGAACATTTTACGATAGGCTTTGATAAGATTCAACTAAATTTAGGGCATGCATACAATATTAGCAAAATCAGATAAAGCGAAAGCTAGGTGAAATTGTTGAAAATGTCTGGGCTTATAGGAAAAGTACAAAAGTTTAGTATATAGTAAAAATAAAAATGACAAATAACTCCAATAACAATTTATGATACACCTGGATTACTACTGTTACTTTATCACGAAAAATTGTGCTCACCTGAATTGCCAAATAAAATTGCCTACTAAACCGGCAGCCCAAAGATACGCGTACATATGAACCGAGTGACAAATCTAGCAGCTGCTCTGTTGGAAAGTTTTCAGTTTCCCGACTGGAAGTTGTCAGTATTTTTTGCTGCTTGATAGTTTTTCAATACTAATTTAATAGCCAATTGACGGACCCAATTCTTGATATGATACGGTCACCAGAAGTTCGTACCAAAAAAGTGCTGGCTTCACGCGCAGCACCGTCATGCTGGAAGGAACTATTTGGCACTTAGATGATTAATATAGACGTAGGGAATCAAAAAGTTCCAAATTATTTGCCTACACAGATGGAAGATTATGTCCACCGTAATGTGTGCGAAGTAGGTAGAGATGGGCGTGGCAAATCGGCAACCGCAGAGCTAAGCCCACAGTATTAATATCAAAATTTCGGGGTTGGGTGGTGTCGGGAAGGTCTTTCAAATTTTTCTTTTCTCAACGCTTTCGATAGAACCCGCAATTCAGAAAATCATCTTCACAATTTTTAGGTGTACTCTGAAAGAATTTCCTAATGGACTTAAAACATACTGTCTTGCTCGGAAAATTATGCTGATCAAAATTGAAAAATGTTCCATCTCTCAATTTGACGGGATATGTTTTTAATCATTTGAAACTATTGACAGTTAGCGCGTCGCACAGTCCGGCCGAATTCCAAAAGTGCGGCCAAAATACGAGAAAATAAAGTTTATAGATAGGCCTTTTTTGACATTGAGTTGACTAAAGAGATCACTTAAGAAGCGAAAACTGTGCACTGTAACGACCTGTATCCCAAGTCCTNGTCTTGCTCGGAAAATTATGCTGATCAAAATTGAAAAATGTTCCATCTCTCAATTTGACGGGATATGTTTTTAATCATTTGAAACTATTGACAGTTAGCGCGTCGCACAGTCCGGCCGAATTCCAAAAGTGCGGCCAAAATACGAGAAAATAAAGTTTATAGATAGGCCTTTTTTGACATTGAGTTGACTAAAGAGATCACTTAAGAAGCGAAAACTGTGCACTGTAACGACCTGTATCCTAAGTCCTCTCTTTATATTCATTTATAGTGTGACCTTCTCCCAAGCACAACATTATTGTAATAAAAAGCGAAAAGTTATTAACGTATAAAATTCTACGTCTGAAGATTAGTAAAACGTTACAAAATTTGTGCAAAGAAATAGTTTAACGGGCATTTTTAAGAAATAAAAATGTAAAGGTATTTTTTTCGTTTATTTTAAAGAGCGAAATACACCACACAAGCGGTTTGACAAACCAAGCGAAATTTCCCTTTGCTTCAAGCCATTTGTGCTGTGTATGGGGGTGCTTGAAGGTTTGGCAAGCCGCTTGAGGGAAATTTGAGCAAAAAATCAAAATTTTTTGATTTTCTGGCCGCCATGTTGATGTTTGATCAAACCGCTTGCGTTGTGTATAGCAAAATCGCCTCATTCGCAACGAAATTTTCACCGAGTAAGGACGTAAGAGAGGAAAATGAAAGAAAACCATAATATTTAGCATTGCGAACTGGAAGAAAACTAAAATTCTTTGCTTGAACGAGTCATGTTTGCATGGTGTATGGCGAAATGGGAAAAGTAGGTTTGAAGAATGTTTGACAAGCCGCTTGTGTGGTGTATTTCGCTCTTAACAAAACTTGAGTTGTTAAATGCAACAGCAACAACACGCTGTTGTATGCTGCCTTTAAACCTATTGCAGTTTACGTAGAAAAGTATTAGCTATTGAATAAAACAAAACTCAGATGCTCATTTCTGCTCCTTATATTTTGCTTTTTTTTTTTTTTTTTTTTTAACACGCTTATACATATCAGCTTCACCTCCATGTAAAAATTTCGTGCTTTTTATTTAGATTGCACAGAAAGATTTTGAGTATGCAGTTTTGTGGCCCATTTAATTTAAGCATAATAAAGTGGTTGATTTTTTTAAATTTTTTTTGTTGAAGGTGTTGCTAATTTTCTTCATATCATCGAACCTACTTCGTATGGCACTGTAAAAAAAAAAATCCTCAAAAATCAACGGTAAGTCCCAGCTCCTTCAAACTTGCACATTGTGCCACTAAAATTGACTGCGCTAGAAAAATGCATACTCAAAATCTTTCTAAGAATTCTAATTAAATAGCGCGAAATTTACCAGACGCCTTATTGGATCCGCCATTTCGAATTTTGCCATTCCGACAGCGGATTCGTAATTACCGACCTCGAAAACCGCCTAGTACGAAATTTCGAATAATTTCTTAAATCTTAGAATTTCGGCCGCACTTTTGAATTTCGGCCGCACTGTGCGTCGCTGCTAATATCACTGATGGTTTGTTGCTCGTTCATCGTATTAAGATGGAAGAAATGACGTTTTGTAGATGAAAAAGTTATCTAAATAAATGTAGTGAGAAGTACTAAGCTGCGACAAATCTCTTTCGTGTTGACGATTGTCAAATTCGATAATTTGGATTTGTTGTCGGAAATATATATGAACATGAAATAATGTTACTCATACGCCATGTGTCCAGCCGTGATTTTTTTCACAAATACTTGAATGAAATTTCTTGATAAAAATAAGCGAAAAGTTGAACATTTTCTGGCAACACTTAAAACTTTTTCCTGCAGGGTAGGTACTACTCATTGTAGGTAGTCTGCTTTGCGAAGCTTGTTTTGACTGTCGCAGCGTCGCTTTTTTTATTGTTATTGTTGTGATAAGAAATACGTATGTATATACATATATACATGTATGTCGTAGCGTCAGCACAACATAAACAAATTGAATTTTTACTGCCCATAATAAAGATTAGGTTTGGATTTAACACGAAGTTGTTTTGCGGCAATACTCGCAGTGCAGGATGAAGTAATTTTTTTATTCTTATCTGTCGACCAAGTGGCAAGTGGTGGCCATGCAGGCTGTGCCTTTGTATGAAAGTATTTAAAAACAAAAGCAAACAAAAAAAACGCAGTTATGAGACTAAATTGCTTAGGCATGCAGCTGTCTAAAAGTTTTTACAGGCTTATGAACGTTAAGCTTAGCGTAGCACGGCTGCCACACCTGTCACGTGTGTTAAATGTACTCGCAGAATGGCGTGGCGCGGTGCTCAACGAGTACATGTACACATTTTTTTATGCAGAACAGCGGCGCAATGTGTGAAATTCGCAAAGAATTTTTTTTTTTTTTATCTGACTTTTTACATGAATATTTTTTTCTATATTTTATTTATTTAAATACATTTCGCGTTTTGTTCGCTTTATGGCTCACTTCTTACTGTCAGTCATTTTTAAATACTTTGCACGTACGTCATAAATTTGTGCTGGCCCCCATTGTGTTGGAAGGTTACTTTTGGTAATGAATAAAAATTAGCGCTTTCAACCAACAAACACCCACCCACCAGCCGCGGCAGATGTGCGAACTAAAAAGGAGAAAAAGAAAAAACAAAATGCCTTAAAATAAAAAATAAAAACTCATCAAAATGATAACAAAGCGTGTCGTTATTTTGTTAGTGTTTACATACTTTACGCCGGTTTAAAATGCGATTTTTATTATTGCGGCAACTATGGAAGTTTCTTGAGTTGGTCGCTAGTTGAGCGACAACGAATTGCCCACGACAATGAATTGCCCATTTACATGCACACTTACATATGTATGCACTTTGCTTAATAGCTTAATTTTATTTTATACATTACTTATCACGAAAAACATTATTTACAAGGAAATTACATGTCAATTGCTTAGATAACTGAATGTATGATGGTGTAGGCCTCTGTATGATGGAGTGATAGTGACGTGATTTTCCATTGCGGAAAGCTTATAACGATTAAGTGAACATGTTTAACAATGTTATTTATTTCTTTTTTCTAGACTTCAGCAGGGATCGAACCTGCGTAATCGATATTCAAAGTCAGAAGCGTTAACCACTCAGCTATGTACAACCCGATATTAAGTTCCCAGATACTTCTGTCGGGAAAATGCATTTCGAAGTTTTGGTCAAAGTCAACTTCTATTATCCGCTAACTGCAACTTCTATACTTCAGCCCGACTCTAACTCGTATGGAAGCGTGAAGGGTTGAGCGAATTACTGTCGTTCTAGTAAATATACATTCCTGTCGTTGCATGATTTTAGGGTTTGATGAGATAGCATTTGGTGTTAACCAACGACCATCGTTCAAATGCTTTTAAGATCAGCATAGGTTTTTTTTACCGCTGTATATTTTGTGCGGTGATAGACCATGCTCCGTTGTCCAGTCCTTGATCATAGCTTTATTGAGGTCTTAAGGTGGCATGAGAGTGAGAGAGAGAGTGAAATAAAGAATGGTCAAGTGTGTGTAAATTTTGTTGAAAATATACTAGTATTCATACGCTGCGTGACACTTAATCATAGCTATGTTTTTCTAAGCAATCTTCAACTATCTTCGTTCAAATGTAAAAGTGTTTAAGTACTCTGGTGAGATTTACAATTTGTGAGTTACCCCTCGGTTGATGTACCTAGATTACCAATACTTGTTTGCTGCAATTTATCCTATCTTTCCTAGTAAGTTTTGGGGAGCCTCAACAAGTTTTAGGCCTAACACCTTCTTCTACCCAAGAAGCTGGTCAAAAATAGGGAATAGCGAGTAGGTCCATAAGTTGTTTAGCAAATTCTGACTTTATTTTGGCGAGAAGACTTATCGAAAATTAATCAATGACTTCATGCAAATATGATAGCATAATGTTAGTAATAAGCTATTTATGCTACTAAAAAAGTATAATAAGTTAATATCAAAAAAAAAAATATAAATAAATTATTATATTTTATTAGCCCAAATCGAACTCATACTACTAGTGTCACTTTCTATCTGAAAAATTTGCATTTTTTCATACCTATACCTATATACATATATGTATTTGCATTTTCCTTATGCTATTTTTAGATACTACAAGAAAATCGTACAGGGTAGCCGCCTACATTTTGGATGAAATTCGGATATGTTGTAGATCATAAAAAAGTAAGTTCGTAGTGTTGTTCACGTTTGTTGAGTTTTTGCAAAAGTTCACAAAATAAAATACATACTTACATACATAAATAAAAAAAAAATAAAAATATTTAAAAAATAAAAAAGTAAACAAAACAATGTATTAGTTATGTAGTAGTGTGATGCGATAAACAGTTCTACAACATATCCGAGTTCATGCATTGTTTGAAATGAAAAATATACCTACATATATCTTATATATGTACGTACATATATAAAAAATAAACTTGTATATACATATCTACTATACAATAAATAAATAATCAAAAAATGTATACTTAACTTCTGAAAAAAGACCACACAACAAATAAAAACGAATAATGCTAAAATTATGAAAATATCTTTTACAATAGAGTTAACTCGCATACTTGCCATTTTTTTTTACAAAAAATGTCCAGTTAACTTCCGAATGTGAGTTGAATCTCCACCCTGTACTAAGACGCTTAAATTTCAGTTCAAATTAAAACCAAAAACAAAATTTTACCTTTTAGGATTTTTAACTAAATACTGGTTTCCTTTTCTTTGAGTACAATTTTCACCTGGTTTTTTTCGACAAAATCTTAATGCCAAAGTTTTTGCAGGTGAAAATTAAATACATACAATTTTTTACACAATTAAATTTCCTAAAATTTATAGCAGTAATTTAAAAATATCTTCCTAGAGTATTATGATTAATAAAATATTACACCCTAATCGCCTATTTTCACCAAACGCTTAATTGCAGTCAAGTGTTCTCTTAAGCTCTGGAAATTTTAAGCATCTCCAGTGTGAGGATTAAACGAAAATATTGAAAATGTTTTAATGCAAAAAGGAGAAGTATGTATTTACTTCGCTCGAATTCTGGTAAAAGTACTTTTCCATTCGATATTTCAATTTCTCAGATTTTGCACTGTTTTGACAAAATATAATGACAAATTCTGACCTCAAAATATGGCTTAGTGGAAAACAATCAGAAAACGATTTTTTCTCGGTGGAAATAGGCTATAAAAATTGTGTGTAAATCTACTTACATACATACATACCTGTGGCACTTTATTAAAGAAACTTATCTCGAGATAAGACTTTTTCCTCTTAAAGCATTTGTTTCGCAAACATTATTTCAACGACTAATTAGCCATAGGTGTAAATAAGAAAATAAAATAACGCGCTTTTTACTATAAATTTAATAAAAAAATATAAAGTTTTTCAAGCGAAGCTTATTATTTTTTATTTCAAAGTCAAACTTTCTAAAGTCACTTAAGTTGTTTTAATAACATGCCACAGTTATGTATTTCATAATATTTCTTCAATTTACTTTTAAACACACTTTTAAGCTTTGAATGTATGTAATTTTTGTTTATTTTTATTATTTCTTTTAATATGTAAAAATCCTCGTTGTGGCTTTGTATGGCATTAAAGTGCTCTACTCTTAAACTTATTGTATTCGTATGTTGATAAAATTATTATATTTATTGATATTCTGTAAATATGTTGCCTTTATTTATTGTTTATTTACTCTCAATTTTCTCTAAATATTATGTAATTTCTAAATTTTATTAAGCATTGATTTCTTCAAACCACATTTAAGTGCACAAAATATATTAATTAATTTTTTTTCTTCAATATTTCATTACATATACTTCTTAGAACTTCGGTGCTGTTCGTGTCCATCTCCTTCATTGTGCTGATGGTGATCTCACTTGTTTGGCTGCTATTCTACTATATTCAACGCTTTAGATACCTACAAACGAAGGACCAGCAATCGGTAAGTTCAGAGAAATTTGAAAAAAAAAAAAAATAAAATATCTTTGATTTTTAACACAAATATGTAAAGCGAATTTAATGAAAACAAGCGTTAACTCAAACCCATCATTATCACCATTATCTTCACCGTTATCGTAATATATTTTTATTT